>NW_027315449.1:0-2500 GCF_023375885.2 Dermacentor andersoni
ATCTGATACGGGTTCTATATGGACCCACGATATTAAACCTATTTTTGGAAGTTGGCGGAGTGCTTGAAGCCTGCTTCACCTCCGCCGCAGGTCGGCCCGGTATTGCACTACCTCCGGGATCGGCCCCGCTCACTTAGGTGAGACTTCATTCAATCAAAATGAAGAGCACAAGCTCAACGCGAGCAGTGACTTGACACGCACCATTCCTATACTACACGCAACGATGCCGGTTCGCGGACCACGAGAGTAATTAAACTGCCACTCCATCTGTGTGTAGCGTCGCACTTGTTGCGTCGCAAATGGGACAGCCGCTCCAGCAAATTTCTAGTTATGGGCTTCGAGAAAAATTAATGAAAGCAAAAGAAAGAACCAGAATTCCTATTTGTCCGATGTCTCTGAATGATTGTCTCCTGTAAAGAGCCACTTGGGGGGATGGGGGGTAGGATTAGCCGTGGGGTTCGCAATCAATATGAATCCCACTCAAAGCCAACACTGGATTTTGGAGTTCACTATCGCTTGGATCCGTAAACCACCGCGGCCACGCAAGCTCGCCCTGCCGCCGAAATCCGCTGCCCAAGTGGAAGAAAGATTCCCTATGAAAGAAAAATAGAGTGCCCGATTTCTGGCAACTACTGTGCAGCCTTTGTGTACACATTTTCGCAGCAGTGGGACCGAGCGCCTCGAAAACAAACTTGTCGTATGCCCAAATGTGGCGAAATATATTCAAGGGTTAAAAGGTGCCTCATCTTTCTAACCTGTATGTTACGAAGACCTGTTGCTACCTTTTCATCATGAACATCATCATCATCATCATCCTGGCTACGCCCACTGCAGGGCAAAGGCATCTGCCATGATCCTCCAAGTACCCCGGTCAGGTGCCGATTGTCGCCATGTAGTCCCTAATCTAATCTGCCCTCCTAACTTTCTGCCACCCCCTGCTACGCTTCCCTCCTCTTGGAATTCAGTCTGTAACCCTTAATGGCCACCGGTTATCTTCCCCCCAGATTGCATGCCCTGCGCATGCCCATTTGTTTTTCCTGGTTTAAACTTTGGTGTCATTAACGAGCGTTTCTTCTCGCACACCCCAATCTGCTCTATTCCGATCCCCCCGTGACGCCACACCCATCATCCTTCTTTCCAGAGCCCGTTGCGTCGCCCTCAGTTACCCTTCGGTAATCCTCAAAGCTTTTTGTTGGGGCACTCGTGGCATCTTTCTCGTTTAATGAAGTCAAATTTTTTTCAGTTTTGGGGGAAAACTCAATGAGCTAGGCGCGATTGTGTCCCTGGCGCCGCTCTCAACAAGATGGCGGCGCCCATGCTTTTTGCCTGCAGGTTCGGCCCTACGCAGAACACGCCTGCCGGGCAGTGTAGCCACGTTGAAGGGGCAAAGCGTAGTGCAGTGAAGCGCTTGCTCGGGCGAAAAACGCAAATATGAGCCAAACAGGAATTTCCATTATTGGAAATTCCAGTTCAGTTTGCGCATTGCGTTCGCCTAAGGTAAAGAACACAAATGCGAGTGCCACAGCAGTCAAGTCAAAGCTTAGGATTGCGTATCATTTTTTTTTTTTTTTTTCTTTTCGTGCCTTTTACTCCTGGCCTGCGTGGCCCTAGCGCGCATGCACACGAAAGTAATGAAATGCTGAAAACACGAAATAATGCGGTGCGGCTGTATCATATCTATTTTGTGCGCTTTGTTCTTTGTGGACTACAGCGGTGTGCGTCATGAGAAAGTTTCGGTGCCCTTCTTGGGTGACCAGTGAAGCTATATTTAAAACCACATTGATTTGTACGGTTATTGCTACAAACTGCGTGTGGGTGTTTTTCTTTTTCGCTGCCAACGATGGGTTATCGCAACCGCGATCGGTTCTGCTGCTACGCTAGACGCGTGCTTGCCAACGGTTGGCTCTATACGCGACCCGCGACGCGTGGTCGGCACATTCAAGCAGTCAATTGCAAACCGTTCCAAGAAAAAGGATGTACTCCACTTGCCACCTAGTTCGACGATTGTACTTTCTGACCCTCGAGGAAGCGCCGCCTTCCCACGTTTTCTATAATACGATAAGATTCAGAGCGACCGCGACCACTTGTCTTTGTCAATATCTCGGAAACGCTTTCTTTGTTTTCTTTTTTTTTTTTTAAATCCAGATACTCAGACGCGCCCGTGTTCACGCGCACTTGTTCTCTCCGATAAGCAGGGAAGCTCGGTTGGGGTGGTGTCGGGCCTTGCGCATGCGCTGCTGAGCTCGTCGCTTCGCCGGCCGGTCGATGCTGGCGCGGTACTGGTAATGAACTTCGACGTGCATGGTGAAACGTCACTTTGTATTGCCACTGTAGACTAGCAATGCAATGTGTTTGCGAGCGATTGGATAAATGAGAAAGCGTGCACTGTCTACAGTTCATGCCCCTCTAGAGTAGTGGAAATGTTGCTCCAAGTGTTAGGTTTGTAATTTGCGCCTACGAACATGAACTAAACAAAGAAAATGGTCTGCAGCCGCCTTCG
>NW_027315449.1:10000-22500 GCF_023375885.2 Dermacentor andersoni
CAAACAGCGCAAATTGCGATCGCGCTGGCTTTGCGCACGGCGCGGGAATCGGCCGGCGTTTCATTCCCACGTTTTCCGTGCACGCAAGCGTGCGCTTCCGACTCTCTCGCAAACGTGCGCGCTACATGGCAACAGACGTTCGCGCCTCGTGCTTGGACCGCTCTTTCCCTGCAGGTATCCGACTCCATCCTGCGGCGGTCTTACTAGAGGCGCGCACTCGTCACGCTGCAGTAGTATTGCCTCGTTTCCGTCTTTTCGAAGAATTGGCACAACGGTTTGCCACCGTCTCCCTCTCGTGAGGCCGCTGGCGCGTGGCTTTAGCGCTCAACGTACTGTCCATGATGCCGACGCGGTCAAAACGAGTCGACGGACGCACGTTCCCTGTGCGCCGAAGTCTCTCTTGATATGTGATCCGACCCTCAGACAGACGAAGCCAAGGGAAGACCCAAGGCCGCAATGTGCGTTCAAAGAATCAGTGCTCAGTGTGTCCTGCAATTCACACCAAGTCTCGCAGCTGGCTGCGTTCTTCATCGACCCGAGAACCGAGTGATCCACCGCTTAGAGTCGTGAAAAATAGTTTGTTCAATTCAGTACAGTACAACCAGGGTTTTAGGCACGTGGCGTCTCCCTGTGTGTGGTTTCGAAGAGCGCCTTTCGGCGTGCGCTCCTCCAGTCTCGCTCTTTCGGCGGCCGCGTCTCAGCAGCTGAAAGCCTAATGGCACTCCACTCCTGCTACTCTCGCGCGTGTGTTTTGCGCCCACGCCTTCCTCGCTTGCCCTCGAGGCACCTTATGCCGTTTGCGCGCACTCGAAGCCGGTTTTACCTGCCAACCATCCACCGGACCCGTGTGTCTCGTGTGCACGTTCACATCGCTCCACTAAAAATTGCAAAGAGCGACAGAGCCATGATTAGGGCTAAGCCGCTGTGGAGTCTTTAACGGCTACACGGCCACGGGCAGGGCTTCACCCCCATCGACGTGCTTCGCTTCAGTCAGCAGTAGGTTCATAGAAGGGCCTCAAACACACACACACTTTCGCATCGGCAGATCGCCGCAGCATAACCGCTGTTGATCCAACAGCCTACTTGAGACGAAAGACAAGAGCCCGGCGCGCGTACTCGCGCAGCTCTCCAAAACCACTCGGCCAGTGCCAGGGACGGCTCCCTGCGCCGGCGCCACAACAAGTCTACTTGAGGCGGAAGACGAAGCCAGCAAGGGCCTGGCCGCAAGTGCGTTCGAAACCGGGACTACAGTCCCTCGTCTGTCCGTACTTCCTCTTTCGACGTGCGGCGCCTTCCCAAAGCGCACAAGTCCGCTAACCGCAGAACGCTTCCGACGTAGCAAAGCCGCGTTTCCTTCGGTACTTCGCAGCAACGCCGCCTTTCCCTCGGCGGCGGGCGAATAGCCTGCAGACGTCGTCGCATTAAACCGCGATCTCGACACCTCGCGCGTCACGAGCAGGAGCCGACCGGCAGCCTCCGGCCCTTTCGGACTCGGTGGCATTTGCCGCGGAGGACGGGAGAGCACTTTAGGCCACGGTTCCTTCCGTACTTGGCAGCCGCACCCTCATACCGACAGTTCCATGACCGACCGAGCGCCACACCGTTCCTTTAGTACTTGGGTGGCAACAAAGTCGGGTCGTTACTCCATACTCGCCGCAGGAAGCGACCGGCAGCCGCCAGCCTTTTCAGACTCGGCAGCGTTTGCCGCGGAGGACGGGAGAGCGCTCGCACCACGGTTCCGTGTGTGTACTAAGCGGCAGCGGCATTAGCTCTCGACCGTCAGTTCCTTGACCGACCGCACGCTTCGCCGTTCCCCTCGTACTGGGCAAAGCAGCAGGTCGGGTCGTCTTACTCCCATTCCGCGCAAGAGCGCCAAAGCGGACAGAAAGCCCACCCAGTGTGCGTTACGCCGTTTCTACCCGCGGGCGCGGCCAAGCCAACCGTCCAAGGTTGCAGCCGGCGTCCACTGGGCGCAACAAATTTGGCACGGGGCGCCCCTCAAAATTCAGGCAGTCCCCGGCATGTTCGGGTATAGCCGTCCCCGCGTCCAAGCGGGGCCAGCGGCGGAAAGCGTCGGGCGCAGCGAGCTGCTTCACCCACACGGGGTAGAAACAATGGCGCTCGCCACCCTTCACAATCCGGTAATGATCCTTCCGCAGGTTCACCTACGGAAACCTTGTTACGACTTTTACTTCCTCTAAATGATCAAGTTTGGTCATCTTTCCAACAGACCGGCGCAACCGAAAGGCCGCGCCGGACATCGGTCCGAAGACCTCACTAAATCATTCAATCGGTAGTAGCGACGGGCGGTGTGTACAAAGGGCAGGGACGTAATCAACGCGAGCTTATGACTCGCGCTTACTGGGAATTCCTCGTTCAAGGGGAACAATTGCAAGCCCCTATCCCAATCACGAAAGAAGTTCCACGGGTTACCCAGTCCTTTCAGACAGGGATAAAGACACGCTGCTTCCTTCAGTGTAGCGCGCGTGCGGCCCCGGACATCTAAGGGCATCACAGACCTGTTATTGCTCTGTTTCGTGCGGCTAGGAGCCGCTTGTCCCTCTAAGAAGGTTGTAAGGTGCTGGGAACCCCGCACCTATTTAATAGGCTAGAGTCTCGTTCGTTATCGGAATTAACCAGACAAATCGCTCCACCAACTAAGAACGGCCATGCACCACCATCCACCGAATCAAGAAAGAGCTCTCAATCTGTCAATCCTCCCAGTGTCCGGGCCGGGTAAGTTTTCCCGTGTTGAGTCAAATTAAGCCGCAGGCTCCACTCCTGGTGGTGCCCTTCCGTCAATTCCTTTAAGTTTCAGCTTTGCAACCATACTTCCCCCGGAACCCAAACACTTTGGTTTCCCGGAAGCTGCCCGCCGAGTCATTTGAGTAACTCAGGCGGATCGCTGGTTGGCATCGTTTATGGTCAGAACTAGGGCGGTATCTGATCGCCTTCGAACCTCTGACTTTCGTTCTTGATCAAAGAAAACATTCTTGGCAAATGCTTTCGCAGTAGTTCGTCTTGCGACGGTCCAAGAATTTCACCTCTAGCGCCGCAATACGAATGCCCCCGTCTGTCCCTCTTAATCATTACCTCGTATTCCAAAAACCAACAGAACAGAAACGAGGTCTTGTTCTATTATTCCATGCAAGTTTATTCAGGCGACTCGCCTGCGTTGAGCACTCTAATTTTTTCAAAGTAAAAGCACCGGCCTTCTCGAGGCACACAATGAAGTGCACCAAGAAAGGACCGGCATGATGTTCAGTCCGAGCCGTCGCATCGGGTAGATGCACTACTCGTCTGGAACTGAGATCCAACTACGAGCTTTTTAACCGCAGCAGCTTTAGTATACGCTATTGGAGCTGGAATTACCGCGGCTGCTGGCACCAGACTTGCCCTCCAATTGATCCTCGTTAAAGGATTTAGAGTGTACTCATTTCAATTACGGGGCCTCAAAAGAGTCCCGTATTGTTATTTTTCGTCACTACCTCCCCGTGCCGGGAGTGGGTAATTTGCGCGCCTGCTGCCTTCCTTGGATGTGGTAGCCGTTTCTCAGGCTCCCTCTCCGGAATCGAACCCTGATTCTCCGTTACCCGTAACAACCATGGTAAGCAAGTAACCTACCATCGAAAGTTGATAAGGCAGACACTTGAAAGAAACGTCGCCGGCTCGTGGCCATGCGATCAGCACAAAGTTATCCAGAGTCACCACACAATACGGGCCGAAACCCGATCGATCTTGGTCTAATAAAAGCACCCGTCGCCCAAAGGGCTTCAGGCTCACTGCATGTATTAGCTCTAGAATTGCCACAGTTATCCAAGTAGGAAGAAACGATCTAAGGAACCATAACTGATTTAATGAGCCATTCGCGGTTTCGCCTTATTTCGGCATGTACTTAGACATGCATGGCTTAATCTTTGAGACAAGCATATGATTACTGGCAGGATCAACCAGGTAATCGTTCAACTGCGCGTCCAGCCTTTCAAGCAGGCCGGACGCCGTTTTTGCGATGCCGAGGCCACCTTCAGGCGCCCCAACACGCTTCGTTCTCGCAAAGGGTAGCACTTTGCACAGTCCGAGACGACGGCGTTCGAGCTCGCTACGGCGCCCTCCCCGCAGGGCCGGGTATCGCCACGCGGCAAGAAGCACGCAACATTCTCGATAGACCGGTTGTGTCGACTCGATCGCGGCTTGCGGTTTCTCTCGAGCCCGCAGCACTGGTGGACCGACCGACACTTGCAACGTAGCCGAGACGGCAAAGCCGCTAGGCGACGGGTCACGCCCGCGCCTTCGGCGCTTTCGTATTTGATTCGTCCGAGGACGATGCGGAACACACTTCGATATCGTGGAAAAAGCGTCGTCCGACAACCAGCCCCTAACGCATCAAGCGGATGAGGCTGCAGACGTCAGCTGTGGGATCCACGGGAGCGATACCGGGGACACGCTTGACGGGCACGAAGCCCGCCGCATATCAAACACCCAGGTCGCTTTGGGGGCGACTGCTCTCTGGGACCCCCATATAATAGCAGCGATAAGTACCCAGACCTCCATGGGGCCGTACTCGTGCCACTTTCGACGAGCGTTTGGCGAAAATCGTGCCGCCTCGTAACGCCGCGAGCAAGATTGAAAGCTTACGTCGGCAGCACAATGCCGAAGTCGTGAAAGCGCAGCGCGTCTACCGAATGCGCGAACGGCAATTTCTCGCTAATGGCCAGTACGGTTTCCTGCACAATTGCCTTTCTGTCGCCCTACGGGGCCCCCGGCCGATCGATTCGAGGCACGCTAGCACGGCCCCTTCGCCATTTCCGAGCACGAGTGCGAACAGTGCGGGCGGCGTGCTCGACGCCCCGGCTGACGTCGTTTCGGACTTTGTCTCTTCGCGTGCTCGCGGCAACGCCGCGGCCAACGACGACGTCTGCGCGGTTCTTTGCCGGTTCCCGGCGTGCTATAGTGCAGCCCTCTGCAGGGTGACACCGGCTCCGTCGTGGCCGTGCGGCGGCTTGTACGCAAAAGTTGCGTCAAAGGCGTCGCGCTCGCGCCGCCCCGGCACACGCGGTTTCGGACTTTGTCTCTTCCAGCGCTCGCGTAGTCGTGGGCACGATTGTCGACTTCGGAACGGTGCGCGGACACCGCCACGAGCACGCGCAAGACGAAAATCGCACTACGGTACAATGTCGGCCGGGGCCCTACGGCCCCTTACAGTAGCAGCGATAAGTGCCCAGACCTCCATGGGGCCGTACTCGTGCGACGCGGCGGCGTACTGCGCCGAGCCGAGCGCCAATATTTGGCTTTTGCAGGGCGGATTCGAGCTCTGGCGATTGCCGCGGTACCGCCGCTCACCGATTCAAGGCACGCTAGCGCGGCCCCTTCGCCATTTCCGAGCACGCGTGCGAACAGTGCGGGCGGCGTGCTCGACGCCCCGGCTGACGTCGTTTCGGACTTTGTCTCTTCGCGTGCTCGCGGCAACGCCGCGGCCAACGACGACGTCTGCGCGGTTCTTTGCCGGTTCCCGGCGTGCTATAGTGCAGCCCTCTGCAGGGTGACACCGGCTCCGTCGTGGCCGTGCGGCGGCTTGTACGCAAAAGTTGCGTCAAAGGCGTCGCGCTCGCGCCGCCCCGGCACACGCGGTTTCGGACTTTGTCTCTTCCAGCGCTCGCGTAGTCGTGGGCACGATTGTCGACGTCGGAACGGTGCGCGGACTACGCCACGAGCACGCGCAAGCCGAAAATCGCACTACGGTACAATGTCGGCCGGGGCCGTACGGCCCCTTACAGTAGCAGCGATAAGTGCCCAGACCTCCATGGGGCCGTACTCGTGCGACGCGGCCGCGTACTGCGCCGAGCCGAGCGCCAATATTTGGCTTTTGCAGGGCGGATTCGAGCTCTGGCGATCGCCGCGGTACCGCCGCTCACCGATTCAAGGCACGCTAGCGCGGCCCCTTCGCCATTTCCGAGCACGCGTGCGAACAGTGCGGGCGGCGTGCTCGACGCCCCGGCTGACGTCGTTTCGGACTTTGTCTCTTCGCGTGCTCGCGGCAACGCCGCGGCCAACGACGACGTCTGCGCGGTTCTTTGCCGGTTCCCGGCGTGCTATAGTGCAGCCCTCTGCAGGGTGACACCGGCTCCGTCGTGGCCGTGCGGCGGCTTGTACGCAAAAGTTGCGTCAAAGGCGTCGCGCTCGCGCCGCCCCGGCACACGCGGTTTCGGACTTTGTCTCTTCCAGCGCTCGCAACCATGTCGGGGCCGACGCCGACGACTGCGTGGTGTTTCAACGATTGCCGGCGTGACACAATGCAGCTGCGTGCGGGATGCCAGCGATTCCGTCGTGTCCGTGCGGCGGCTTGTACGCAAAAGTTGCGTCAAAGGCGTCGCGCTCGCGCCGCCCCGGCACACGCGGTTTCGGACTTTGTCTCTTCCAGCGCTCGCGTAGTCGTGGGCACGATTGTCGACGTCGGAACGGTGCGCGGACTACGCCACGAGCACGCGCAAGCCGAAAATCGCACTACGGTACAATGTCGGCCGGGGCCGTACGGCCCCTTACAGTAGCAGCGATAAGTGCCCAGACCTCCATGGGGCCGTACTCGTGCGACGCGGCGGCGTACTGCGCCGAGCCGAGCGCCAATATTTGGCTTTTGCAGGGCGGATTCGAGCTCTGGCGATCGCCGCGGTACCGCCGCTCACACGATTCAAGGCACGCTAGCGCGGCCCCTTCGCCATTTCCGAGCACGCGTGCGAACAGTGCGGGCGGCGTGCTCGACGCCCCGGCTGACGTCGTTTCGGACTTTGTCTCTTCGCGTGCTCGCGGCAACGCCGCGGCCAACGACGACGTCTGCGCGGTTCTTTGCCGGTTCCCGGCGTGCTATAGTGCAGCCCTCTGCAGGGTGACACCGGCTCCGTCGTGGCCGTGCGGCGGCTTGTACGCAAAAGTTGCGTCAAAGGCGTCGCGCTCGCGCCGCCCCGGCACACGCGGTTTCGGACTTTGTCTCTTCCAGCGCTCGCAACCATGTCGGGGCCGACGCCGACGACTGCGTGGTGTTTCAACGATTGCCGGCGTGACACAATGCAGCTGCGTGCGGGATGCCAGCGATTCCGTCGTGGCGGTGCGGCGGCTTGTACGCAAAAGTTGCGTCAAAGGCGTCGCGCTCGCACCGCCCCGGCACACGTGGTTTCGGACTTTGTCTCTTCGAGCGCTCGCAGCGATGTCGAGGCGATCGCTTACGTCTGCACGGTTTCCGGTGTGCTACAATGCAGCAGTCTGCCGCACTACACCTCTTGGTTGCCGAGGCCAGCACGGCAATTTACTGAAGCGAGCGCATTGCGCCCAGGCGGGCAGCGGACTTTGTGCTTTCGGGAGTGCTCTTGCTGTAAAATTTGAACGGCTGCAGCTGCGCGAAGCAAGTGTACCTATTTTCACTCTCTCTCTGTCTGCCTTTGAGGCGACTGTAATTTCACTTTAAACGCAACTGGAGGCGGGAGCAACCTGATGAGAGTAGGTGGACTTCGGTACATGTTGTAATTTAGAAATTGCTTTCAAGCTTTGAGGACATACACCTTCGCGCCATCTGCTTTCCCCGTCTCTTTGGCACTTTATAGTATGTGCTGCATGCTCTGCATTCCAAAGAAACACGCCTGTGTCTCTCCCTCTCTCACGTTCTTCTTCTTTTTGTAGCTGCTGTTGTAGAAGATGCTATGCTCTTTAATCGCTGTAACATAGAGTGCTTGCACAAGCCAACAACTGTTGCGCGTTTTTTTTTTTTTTTTTTCTCTTCCCAAGACGTTTCTGCCATTATTCACTAACTCTCGTTCTTAGTATGCAATGGAGCGTTAGCTCGCGCCATCTACCTTTCTTTCTGTATTGCAAAGTCCGCAGGTTTTCCTAGTTCCGTACACAGATGGCGCTAATGCGTTTTGGCGCCAGGTTCGAACGACCTCGCTGTACTCGTGTTTCCCATTTGAATGTTTCAAAGGGGTTTGCGACAGGGGGTGGTTCTTGTGCAAGGCTGAGCTTTCCAGCTGCGTTTAAGCTATGCTAGCATGTGTGCGTATATATATATATATATATATATAAATACACAAACACACACACACACACACACACACACACATGCATATATACATACACACACACGGTAATGGTAAAGATGATGAGGTAGCACTTTTTTTTTTTTTTTTACAATGCCTGTGTTTCAGATGGCGATCTTTCTCCCCTCTATGTTTCCGGTGGGAAGGAGTGTGCAGCGTTTTCTATATTTATTTTGTCATTCACTTCTATGTTGCTCGTCTTCGTACATGGGGCATGCTACCTAATTCTACCGGTCGATTCGACACGTTGCGATCCGTCCCGGCCTGTGCCGTATCAAAATTTTCAGTGGGCCTTGCGGTAAATAAAAAGAAATGAAGGAAATGCGCGTAGTATATTACAATTGCACACGGGCTTGAAACGAAGCCCTCAAGGAAGGTCACCTTGAGCGGTCGCATTCAGACGGAAGTAAGCATTCCCCTGGCGCGTTTTTTTCCGCTCGCCTGTTCCGTTTTCTACGAGGTTGCCTTGGTTGGTTTCGCGTTACAAGCAAGCTTGCACTCGGGTCTCGTTTCTACGCGACAGCGTTTCGTTAACAGCGAAAGACTGAGGCGTTGCGAGTTCATCCGTGAGATAGGGAGCGTTGAGTCTGTACACAGGCTGAATTTTATAATATTGCCCACGCTGTTGCTGAGGTTACCCATGTCGGCAGGGCGCCCACAAGGCAGTAGTACAATGAAGTGAAGTGAAGGACATCGCTTCTCGGCCTTTTGGCTAAGATCAAAGTGTAGTATCTGTTCTTATCAGCTTAATATCTGATACGGGTTCTATATGGACCCACGATATTAAACCTATTTTTGGAAGTTGGCGGAGTGCTTGAAGCCTGCTTCACCTCCGCCGCAGGTCGGCCCGGTATTGCACTACCTCCGGGATCGGCCCCGCTCACTTAGGTGAGACTTCATTCAATCAAAATGAAGAGCACAAGCTCAACGCGAGCAGTGACTTGACACGCACCATTCCTATACTACACGCAACGATGCCGGTTCGCGGACCACGAGAGTAATTAAACTGCCACTCCATCTGTGTGTAGCGTCGCACTTGTTGCGTCGCAAATGGGACAGCCGCTCCAGCAAATTTCTAGTTATGGGCTTCGAGAAAAATTAATGAAAGCAAAAGAAAGAACCAGAATTCCTATTTGTCCGATGTCTCTGAATGATTGTCTCCTGTAAAGAGCCACTTGGGGGGATGGGGGGTAGGATTAGCCGTGGGGTTCGCAATCAATATGAATCCCACTCAAAGCCAACACTGGATTTTGGAGTTCACTATCGCTTGGATCCGTAAACCACCGCGGCCACGCAAGCTCGCCCTGCCGCCGAAATCCGCTGCCCAAGTGGAAGAAAGATTCCCTATGAAAGAAAAATAGAGTGCCCGATTTCTGGCAACTACTGTGCAGCCTTTGTGTACACATTTTCGCAGCAGTGGGACCGAGCGCCTCGAAAACAAACTTGTCGTATGCCCAAATGTGGCGAAATATATTCAAGGGTTAAAAGGTGCCTCATCTTTCTAACCTGTATGTTACGAAGACCTGTTGCTACCTTTTCATCATGAACATCATCATCATCATCATCCTGGCTACGCCCACTGCAGGGCAAAGGCATCTGCCATGATCCTCCAAGTACCCCGGTCAGGTGCCGATTGTCGCCATGTAGTCCCTAATCTAATCTGCCCTCCTAACTTTCTGCCACCCCCTGCTACGCTTCCCTCCTCTTGGAATTCAGTCTGTAACCCTTAATGGCCACCGGTTATCTTCCCCCCAGATTGCATGCCCTGCGCATGCCCATTTGTTTTTCCTGGTTTAAACTTTGGTGTCATTAACGAGCGTTTCTTCTCGCACACCCCAATCTGCTCTATTCCGATCCCCCCCGTGACGCCACACCCATCATCCTTCTTTCCAGAGCCCGTTGCGTCGCCCTCAGTTACCCTTCGGTAATCCTCAAAGCTTTTTGTTGGGGCACTCGTGGCATCTTTCTCGTTTAATGAAGTCAAATTTTTTTCAGTTTTGGGGGAAAACTCAATGAGCTAGGCGCGATTGTGTCCCTGGCGCCGCTCTCAACAAGATGGCGGCGCCCATGCTTTTTGCCTGCAGGTTCGGCCCTACGCAGAACACGCCTGCCGGGCAGTGTAGCCACGTTGAAGGGGCAAAGCGTAGTGCAGTGAAGCGCTTGCTCGGGCGAAAAACGCAAATATGAGCCAAACAGGAATTTCCATTATTGGAAATTCCAGTTCAGTTTGCGCATTGCGTTCGCCTAAGGTAAAGAACACAAATGCGAGTGCCACAGCAGTCAAGTCAAAGCTTAGGATTGCGTATCATTTTTTTTTTTTTTTTTCTTTTCGTGCCTTTTACTCCTGGCCTGCGTGGCCCTAGCGCGCATGCACACGAAAGTAATGAAATGCTGAAAACACGAAATAATGCGGTGCGGCTGTATCATATCTATTTTGTGCGCTTTGTTCTTTGTGGACTACAGCGGTGTGCGTCATGAGAAAGTTTCGGTGCCCTTCTTGGGTGACCAGTGAAGCTATATTTAAAACCACATTGATTTGTACGGTTATTGCTACAAACTGCGTGTGGGTGTTTTTCTTTTTCGCTGCCAACGATGGGTTATCGCAACCGCGATCGGTTTCTGCTGCTACGCTAGACGCGTGCTTGCCAACGGTTGGCTCTATACGCGACCCGCGACGCGTGGTCGGCACATTCAAGCAGTCAATTGCAAACCGTTCCAAGAAAAAGGATGTACTCCACTTGCCACCTAGTTCGACGATTGTACTTTCTGACCCTCGAGGAAGCGCCCGCCTTCCCACGTTTTCTATAATACGATAAGATTCAGAGCGACCGCGACCACTTGTCTTTGTCAATTATCTCGGAAACGCTTTCTTTGTTTTTCTTTTTTTTTTTTTTAAATCCAGATACTCAGACGCGCCCGTGTTCACGCGCACTTGTTCTCTCCGATAAGCAGGGAAGCTCGGTTGGGGTGGTGTCGGGCCTTGCGCATGCGCTGCTGAGCTCGTCGCTTCGCCGGCCGGTCGATGCTGGCGCGGTACTGGTAATGAACTTCGACGTGCATGGTGAAACGTCACTTTGTATTGCCACTGTAGACTAGCAATGCAATGTGTTTGCGAGCGATTGGATAAATGAGAAAGCGTGCACTGTCTACAGTTCATGCCCCTCTAGAGTAGTGGAAATGTTGCTCCAAGTGTTAGGTTTGTAATTTGCGCCTACGAACATGAACTAAACAAAGAAAATGGTCTGCAGCCGCCTTCGCTTCATAAAATTCCCGTACGAAGAAATTTCCGTGCGCGAATGAGAGAGCAAAAGAGAGAAACCATGTTAAGAAGAATGGCTGCCTTTTACGTGATCTCGCGCATGAAACCAGACGATAGATTAATTTTAGCCGTTCATTTTGATTTGCCGAATGTAAACCGGAACACTTTCTCCACGCGGTCTTCAGATTTGAATGGCAATCAATCACATCCTTTCTTTTTTTTTTTTTTTTCTGTTTCTTTCTATCTGGAACCGAAAGAATTCAGAACGCCATTTCAATCTTAGATTCGATTAGATATCGCGACTGGTATGCTGAAATATCACGCCTTATCTGGTGTTAACCTTCTTGATCACGGCAATAAAAAATCGCCAGTTCCCGAACTTTAATCGCGCCGAAGATGAACCGATATGCTGGATTCTTATTGTCATGATTTTATAGAAAGCGCTGGTTCTATGGCTAGCTTTGAGGAAAAGAAAAACATCGTTCAGGAATGTATAACTCTAAACAACTAAAAAAAAAAAATCTGCCGGCAATTGGTACTACAACGAGAGTACTGAGAATACTGGAAAAGATGAAATCCAATCATGCTGAACTGAACTGAGATTATTTCATCAAGACATGCCCCGAAAAACGTGGCCACTTTCAATGATAATTTCAAATGTGATTTCTTTCTTTTTTTTTTTTCTTTTTTTTTTTTTTTACGACGGATAATAATTATCTTTCCAATGGCGGATGTGAAAATTTCAGAGCACGTCATTTTCGAAATCCCAAGGCCCCGGACGCATTCTCTCTTCTTTAAGTATTTTGGTGGTGCACACGGAGGAAAATTTCGCGCACGTAATTTATAAACTAGTAGTTGATTTTCTAGAAGAACACAAAGTGCTGACAAACGGCCAACCAGGACACAATTAAATTGGTATTACGCACGGTTTCGAAGCCGCGGTAACAAAAGGGTAACAAAGGGACGTTCATTTCGTGGTGTCGATTTCACGTCTCTCACAATAAAAAAAAAAAAAATAATAATAATAAAAACTACTGCATAAAATAGGTTTTCCCAAACTGGATGGTTTCGATCAGCTTTTGAACAGCCCTTCCTTAAATTGAGTTGGCGTTGATTGAGCAGGTGCGGGCCTCTGCTGTTTTGGATTTTTGTAAATGGCA
>NW_027315450.1:2500-15000 GCF_023375885.2 Dermacentor andersoni
GGAACAGCCCCCCGAAGGGGGCCGTTTACCCGACGCCGCCGGCTCCGCGGTCTTCCGGAGACTGAATCCCACCGCTTTCGAGCTTCGAGGGCCCACCCGTTTTACTCTAAGCGGTTTCACGTACTCTTGAACTCTCTCTTCAAAGTTCTTTTCAACTTTCCCTCACGGTACTTGTGAACTATCGGTCTCTCGGTCGTATTTAGCCTTAGATGGAGTTTACCACCCACTTAGGGCTGCACTCTCAAGCAACCCGACTCACGGGAGGCTTCATCCCGGGCGCGCAACGGCGGAGACGGGCCTGGCACCCACTCTGGGACAAGCCCCTGTCAGGGGGACTTGCACCGTCGCAAACACCCGAGAACGTCGCCTCCCATACACCACATTTCCCGACCGCCTGCAAGGACGGGGGATTCGGTGCTGGGCTCGGTCCCGTTTCGCTCGCAGCTACTCGGGGAATCCCTGTTGGTTTCTTTTCCTCCGCTTAGTGATATGCTTAAATTCAGCGGGTTGTCTCGCCTGATCTGAGGTCGACAACGGATACATCGCTTTCGCCCATTCCAGCACGACCGAGTACGACGCCCTGCCACGTCCTTACGGACGAGGCTGGCAGGCGGCACAACGCCTGCGCGCGTGCGTCATACGAGCGGTATGCCGAAAAGGACTCGACACGTTCGAAAACCCAGCGCCAACCGAGTGCGACGCCCTACCACGTCCTTCGCCCAACACGGAGCTACTTATAGACGAGGCTGGCAGGCGGTGAACCGCCTGCGCGCGTGCGGCGCACGAGCAGTTGCGTGGTAAGCGACCGTGTCTGAAGCCCAAACACCACCGAGGCAAAGATCGCCTTAGCAGCGCGCCGCTTCAGCGGGCACCGCAGGGGCGACTAAAACCTGGCGGGAGGCATCGTCTCGTGTAGCGTCGCCCCTGCCCCAACTGGAGTGGCCCAGTCTTTAGGGGACAGAGACTGCGAAGCACTTGGACCGACGGCGGACTACGACGGAACGCTTCAGCTCCGCCAACGGGGCACCCACGCTCTCGAAGGAGACATTTTCCGTTTCGCGGCAATTCTCCGCCGTGCCGTGACTCTTCTCGCTCGCAGACGGCGCTGTCGCGTCGAACCGCTTTCGGGGGCCACCCTTCTCCTCCCCGCTCCTCGCAAGAATCTGCCGATTCCCATTCCTGCGACGAAGCCCGGAAGGGCGCCCACACAGCTGCGGTGACGTGAACGAGCGACCAGCTCTGGAGCTCGACGTACTTCGAAGGCAAACAGCGCAAATTGCGATCGCGCTGGCTTTGCGCACGGCGCGGGAATCGGCCGGCGTTTCATTCCCACGTTTTCCGTGCACGCAAGCGTGCGCTTCCGACTCTCTCGCAAACGTGCGCGCTACATGGCAACAGACGTTCGCGCCTCGTGCTTGGACCGCTCTTTCCCTGCAGGTATCCGACTCCATCCTGCGGCGGTCTTACTAGAGGCGCGCACTCGTCACGCTGCAGTAGTATTGCCTCGTTTCCGTCTTTTCGAAGAATTGGCACAACGGTTTGCCACCGTCTCCCTCTCGTGAGGCCGCTGGCGCGTGGCTTTAGCGCTCAACGTACTGTCCATGATGCCGACGCGGTCAAAACGAGTCGACGGACGCACGTTCCCTGTGCGCCGAAGTCTCTCTTGATATGTGATCCGACCCTCAGACAGACGAAGCCAAGGGAAGACCCAAGGCCGCAATGTGCGTTCAAAGAATCAGTGCTCAGTGTGTCCTGCAATTCACACCAAGTCTCGCAGCTGGCTGCGTTCTTCATCGACCCGAGAACCGAGTGATCCACCGCTTAGAGTCGTGAAAAATAGTTTGTTCAATTCAGTACAGTACAACCAGGGTTTTAGGCACGTGGCGTCTCCCTGTGTGTGGTTTCGAAGAGCGCCTTTCGGCGTGCGCTCCTCCAGTCTCGCTCTTTCGGCGGCCGCGTCTCAGCAGCTGAAAGCCTAATGGCACTCCACTCCTGCTACTCGCGCGTGTGTTTTGCGCCCACGCCTTCCTCGCTTGCCCTCGAGGCACCTTATGCCGTTTGCGCGCACTCGAAGCCGGTTTTACCTGCCAACCATCCACCGGACCCGTGTGTCTCGTGTGCACGTTCACATCGCTCCACTAAAAATTGCAAAGAGCGACAGAGCCATGATTAGGGCTAAGCCGCTGTGGAGTCTTTAACGGCTACACGGCCACGGGCAGGGCTTCACCCCCATCGACGTGCTTCGCTTCAGTCAGCAGTAGGTTCATAGAAGGGCCTCAAACACACACACACTTTCGCATCGGCAGATCGCCGCAGCATAACCGCTGTTGATCCAACAGCCTACTTGAGACGAAAGACAAGAGCCCGGCGCGCGTACTCGCGCAGCTCTCCAAAACCACTCGGCCAGTGCCAGGGACGGCTCCCTGCGCCGGCGCCACAACAAGTCTACTTGAGGCGGAAGACGAAGCCAGCAAGGGCCTGGCCGCAAGTGCGTTCGAAACCGGGACTACAGTCCCTCGTCTGTCCGTACTTCCTCTTTCGACGTGCGGCGCCTTCCCAAAGCGCACAAGTCCGCTAACCGCAGAACGCTTCCGACGTAGCAAAGCCGCGTTTCCTTCGGTACTTCGCAGCAACGCCGCCTTTCCCTCGGCGGCGGGCGAATAGCCTGCAGACGTCGTCGCATTAAACCGCGATCTCGACACCTCGCGCGTCACGAGCAGGAGCCGACCGGCAGCCTCCGGCCCTTTCGGACTCGGTGGCATTTGCCGCGGAGGACGGGAGAGCACTTTAGGCCACGGTTCCTTCCGTACTTGGCAGCCGCACCCTCATACCGACAGTTCCATGACCGACCGAGCGCCACACCGTTCCTTTAGTACTTGGGTGGCAACAAAGTCGGGTCGTTACTCCATACTCGCCGCAGGAAGCGACCGGCAGCCGCCAGCCTTTTCAGACTCGGCAGCGTTTGCCGCGGAGGACGGGAGAGCGCTCGCACCACGGTTCCGTGTGTGTACTAAGCGGCAGCGGCATTAGCTCTCGACCGTCAGTTCCTTGACCGACCGCACGCTTCGCCGTTCCCCTCGTACTGGGCAAAGCAGCAGGTCGGGTCGTCTTACTCCCATTCCGCGCAAGAGCGCCAAAGCGGACAGAAAGCCCACCCAGTGTGCGTTACGCCGTTTCTACCCGCGGGCGCGGCCAAGCCAACCGTCCAAGGTTGCAGCCGGCGTCCACTGGGCGCAACAAATTTGGCACGGGGCGCCCCTCAAAATTCAGGCAGTCCCCGGCATGTTCGGGTATAGCCGTCCCCGCGTCCAAGCGGGGCCAGCGGCGGAAAGCGTCGGGCGCAGCGAGCTGCTTCACCCACACGGGGTAGAAACAATGGCGCTCGCCACCCTTCACAATCCGGTAATGATCCTTCCGCAGGTTCACCTACGGAAACCTTGTTACGACTTTTACTTCCTCTAAATGATCAAGTTTGGTCATCTTTCCAACAGACCGGCGCAACCGAAAGGCCGCGCCGGACATCGGTCCGAAGACCTCACTAAATCATTCAATCGGTAGTAGCGACGGGCGGTGTGTACAAAGGGCAGGGACGTAATCAACGCGAGCTTATGACTCGCGCTTACTGGGAATTCCTCGTTCAAGGGGAACAATTGCAAGCCCCTATCCCAATCACGAAAGAAGTTCCACGGGTTACCCAGTCCTTTCAGACAGGGATAAAGACACGCTGCTTCCTTCAGTGTAGCGCGCGTGCGGCCCCGGACATCTAAGGGCATCACAGACCTGTTATTGCTCTGTTTCGTGCGGCTAGGAGCCGCTTGTCCCTCTAAGAAGGTTGTAAGGTGCTGGGAACCCCGCACCTATTTAATAGGCTAGAGTCTCGTTCGTTATCGGAATTAACCAGACAAATCGCTCCACCAACTAAGAACGGCCATGCACCACCATCCACCGAATCAAGAAAGAGCTCTCAATCTGTCAATCCTCCCAGTGTCCGGGCCGGGTAAGTTTTCCCGTGTTGAGTCAAATTAAGCCGCAGGCTCCACTCCTGGTGGTGCCCTTCCGTCAATTCCTTTAAGTTTCAGCTTTGCAACCATACTTCCCCCGGAACCCAAACACTTTGGTTTCCCGGAAGCTGCCCGCCGAGTCATTTGAGTAACTCAGGCGGATCGCTGGTTGGCATCGTTTATGGTCAGAACTAGGGCGGTATCTGATCGCCTTCGAACCTCTGACTTTCGTTCTTGATCAAAGAAAACATTCTTGGCAAATGCTTTCGCAGTAGTTCGTCTTGCGACGGTCCAAGAATTTCACCTCTAGCGCCGCAATACGAATGCCCCCGTCTGTCCCTCTTAATCATTACCTCGTATTCCAAAAACCAACAGAACAGAAACGAGGTCTTGTTCTATTATTCCATGCAAGTTTATTCAGGCGACTCGCCTGCGTTGAGCACTCTAATTTTTTCAAAGTAAAAGCACCGGCCTTCTCGAGGCACACAATGAAGTGCACCAAGAAAGGACCGGCATGATGTTCAGTCCGAGCCGTCGCATCGGGTAGATGCACTACTCGTCTGGAACTGAGATCCAACTACGAGCTTTTTAACCGCAGCAGCTTTAGTATACGCTATTGGAGCTGGAATTACCGCGGCTGCTGGCACCAGACTTGCCCTCCAATTGATCCTCGTTAAAGGATTTAGAGTGTACTCATTTCAATTACGGGGCCTCAAAAGAGTCCCGTATTGTTATTTTTCGTCACTACCTCCCCGTGCCGGGAGTGGGTAATTTGCGCGCCTGCTGCCTTCCTTGGATGTGGTAGCCGTTTCTCAGGCTCCCTCTCCGGAATCGAACCCTGATTCTCCGTTACCCGTAACAACCATGGTAAGCAAGTAACCTACCATCGAAAGTTGATAAGGCAGACACTTGAAAGAAACGTCGCCGGCTCGTGGCCATGCGATCAGCACAAAGTTATCCAGAGTCACCACACAATACGGGCCGAAACCCGATCGATCTTGGTCTAATAAAAGCACCCGTCGCCCAAAGGGCTTCAGGCTCACTGCATGTATTAGCTCTAGAATTGCCACAGTTATCCAAGTAGGAAGAAACGATCTAAGGAACCATAACTGATTTAATGAGCCATTCGCGGTTTCGCCTTATTTCGGCATGTACTTAGACATGCATGGCTTAATCTTTGAGACAAGCATATGATTACTGGCAGGATCAACCAGGTAATCGTTCAACTGCGCGTCCAGCCTTTCAAGCAGGCCGGACGCCGTTTTTGCGATGCCGAGGCCACCTTCAGGCGCCCCAACACGCTTCGTTCTCGCAAAGGGTAGCACTTTGCACAGTCCGAGACGACGGCGTTCGAGCTCGCTACGGCGCCCTCCCCGCAGGGCCGGGTATCGCCACGCGGCAAGAAGCACGCAACATTCTCGATAGACCGGTTGTGTCGACTCGATCGCGGCTTGCGGTTTCTCTCGAGCCCGCAGCACTGGTGGACCGACCGACACTTGCAACGTAGCCGAGACGGCAAAGCCGCTAGGCGACGGGTCACGCCCGCGCCTTCGGCGCTTTCGTATTTGATTCGTCCGAGGACGATGCGGAACACACTTCGATATCGTGGAAAAAGCGTCGTCCGACAACCAGCCCCTAACGCATCAAGCGGATGAGGCTGCAGACGTCAGCTGTGGGATCCACGGGAGCGATACCGGGGACACGCTTGACGGGCACGAAGCCCGCCGCATATCAAACACCCAGGTCGCTTTGGGGGCGACTGCTCTCTGGGACCCCCATATAATAGCAGCGATAAGTACCCAGACCTCCATGGGGCCGTACTCGTGCCACTTTCGACGAGCGTTTGGCGAAAATCGTGCCGCCTCGTAACGCCGCGAGCAAGATTGAAAGCTTACGTCGGCAGCACAATGCCGAAGTCGTGAAAGCGCAGCGCGTCTACCGAATGCGCGAACGGCAATTTCTCGCTAATGGCCAGTACGGTTTCCTGCACAATTGCCTTTCTGTCGCCCTACGGGGCCCCCGGCCGATCGATTCGAGGCACGCTAGCACGGCCCCTTCGCCATTTCCGAGCACGAGTGCGAACAGTGCGGGCGGCGTGCTCGACGCCCCGGCTGACGTCGTTTCGGACTTTGTCTCTTCGCGTGCTCGCGGCAACGCCGCGGCCAACGACGACGTCTGCGCGGTTCTTTGCCGGTTCCCGGCGTGCTATAGTGCAGCCCTCTGCAGGGTGACACCGGCTCCGTCGTGGCCGTGCGGCGGCTTGTACGCAAAAGTTGCGTCAAAGGCGTCGCGCTCGCGCCGCCCCGGCACACGCGGTTTCGGACTTTGTCTCTTCCAGCGCTCGCGTAGTCGTGGGCACGATTGTCGACTTCGGAACGGTGCGCGGACACCGCCACGAGCACGCGCAAGACGAAAATCGCACTACGGTACAATGTCGGCCGGGGCCCTACGGCCCCTTACAGTAGCAGCGATAAGTGCCCAGACCTCCATGGGGCCGTACTCGTGCGACGCGGCGGCGTACTGCGCCGAGCCGAGCGCCAATATTTGGCTTTTGCAGGGCGGATTCGAGCTCTGGCGATTGCCGCGGTACCGCCGCTCACCGATTCAAGGCACGCTAGCGCGGCCCCTTCGCCATTTCCGAGCACGCGTGCGAACAGTGCGGGCGGCGTGCTCGACGCCCCGGCTGACGTCGTTTCGGACTTTGTCTCTTCGCGTGCTCGCGGCAACGCCGCGGCCAACGACGACGTCTGCGCGGTTCTTTGCCGGTTCCCGGCGTGCTATAGTGCAGCCCTCTGCAGGGTGACACCGGCTCCGTCGTGGCCGTGCGGCGGCTTGTACGCAAAAGTTGCGTCAAAGGCGTCGCGCTCTCGCGCCGCCCCGGCACACGCGGTTTCGGACTTTGTCTCTTCCAGCGCTCGCGTAGTCGTGGGCACGATTGTCGACGTCGGAACGGTGCGCGGACTACGCCACGAGCACGCGCAAGCCGAAAATCGCACTACGGTACAATGTCGGCCGGGGCCGTACGGCCCCTTACAGTAGCAGCGATAAGTGCCCAGACCTCCATGGGGCCGTACTCGTGCGACGCGGCCGCGTACTGCGCCGAGCCGAGCGCCAATATTTGGCTTTTGCAGGGCGGATTCGAGCTCTGGCGATCGCCGCGGTACCGCCGCTCACCGATTCAAGGCACGCTAGCGCGGCCCCTTCGCCATTTCCGAGCACGCGTGCGAACAGTGCGGGCGGCGTGCTCGACGCCCCGGCTGACGTCGTTTCGGACTTTGTCTCTTCGCGTGCTCGCGGCAACGCCGCGGCCAACGACGACGTCTGCGCGGTTCTTTGCCGGTTCCCGGCGTGCTATAGTGCAGCCCTCTGCAGGGTGACACCGGCTCCGTCGTGGCCGTGCGGCGGCTTGTACGCAAAAGTTGCGTCAAAGGCGTCGCGCTCGCGCCGCCCCGGCACACGCGGTTTCGGACTTTGTCTCTTCCAGCGCTCGCAACCATGTCGGGGCCGACGCCGACGACTGCGTGGTGTTTCAACGATTGCCGGCGTGACACAATGCAGCTGCGTGCGGGATGCCAGCGATTCCGTCGTGTCCGTGCGGCGGCTTGTACGCAAAAGTTGCGTCAAAGGCGTCGCGCTCGCGCCGCCCCGGCACACGCGGTTTCGGACTTTGTCTCTTCCAGCGCTCGCGTAGTCGTGGGCACGATTGTCGACGTCGGAACGGTGCGCGGACTACGCCACGAGCACGCGCAAGCCGAAAATCGCACTACGGTACAATGTCGGCCGGGGCCGTACGGCCCCTTACAGTAGCAGCGATAAGTGCCCAGACCTCCATGGGGCCGTACTCGTGCGACGCGGCGGCGTACTGCGCCGAGCCGAGCGCCAATATTTGGCTTTTGCAGGGCGGATTCGAGCTCTGGCGATCGCCGCGGTACCGCCGCTCACCGATTCAAGGCACGCTAGCGCGGCCCCTTCGCCATTTCCGAGCACGCGTGCGAACAGTGCGGGCGGCGTGCTCGACGCCCCGGCTGACGTCGTTTCGGACTTTGTCTCTTCGCGTGCTCGCGGCAACGCCGCGGCCAACGACGACGTCTGCGCGGTTCTTTGCCGGTTCCCGGCGTGCTATAGTGCAGCCCTCTGCAGGGTGACACCGGCTCCGTCGTGGCCGTGCGGCGGCTTGTACGCAAAAGTTGCGTCAAAGGCGTCGCGCTCGCGCCGCCCCGGCACACGCGGTTTCGGACTTTGTCTCTTCCAGCGCTCGCAACCATGTCGGGGCCGACGCCGACGACTGCGTGGTGTTTCAACGATTGCCGGCGTGACACAATGCAGCTGCGTGCGGGATGCCAGCGATTCCGTCGTGGCGGTGCGGCGGCTTGTACGCAAAAGTTGCGTCAAAGGCGTCGCGCTCGCACCGCCCCGGCACACGTGGTTTCGGACTTTGTCTCTTCGAGCGCTCGCAGCGATGTCGAGGCGATCGCTTACGTCTGCACGGTTTCCGGTGTGCTACAATGCAGCAGTCTGCCGCACTACACCTCTTGGTTGCCGAGGCCAGCACGGCAATTTACTGAAGCGAGCGCATTGCGCCCAGGCGGCAGCGGACTTTGTGCTTTCGGGAGTGCTCTTGCTGTAAAATTTGAACGGCTGCAGCTGCGCGAAGCAAGTGTACCTATTTTCACTCTCTCTCTGTCTGCCTTTGAGGCGACTGTAATTTCACTTTAAACGCAACTGGAGGCGGGAGCAACCTGATGAGAGTAGGTGGACTTCGGTACATGTTGTAATTTAGAAATTGCTTTCAAGCTTTGAGGACATACACCTTCGCGCCATCTGCTTTCCCCGTCTCTTTGGCACTTTATAGTATGTGCTGCATGCTCTGCATTCCAAAGAAACACGCCTGTGTCTCTCCCTCTCTCACGTTCTTCTTCTTTTTGTAGCTGCTGTTGTAGAAGATGCTATGCTCTTTAATCGCTGTAACATAGAGTGCTTGCACAAGCCAACAACTGTTGCGCGTTTTTTTTTTTTTTTTTTCTCTTCCCAAGACGTTTCTGCCATTATTCACTAACTCTCGTTCTTAGTATGCAATGGAGCGTTAGCTCGCGCCATCTACCTTTCTTTCTGTATTGCAAAGTCCGCAGGTTTTCCTAGTTCCGTACACAGATGGCGCTAATGCGTTTTGGCGCCAGGTTCGAACGACCTCGCTGTACTCGTGTTTCCCATTTGAATGTTTCAAAGGGGTTTGCGACAGGGGGTGGTTCTTGTGCAAGGCTGAGCTTTCCAGCTGCGTTTAAGCTATGCTAGCATGTGTGCGTATATATATATATATATATATATAAATACACAAACACACACACACACACACACACACACACATGCATATATACATACACACACACGGTAATGGTAAAGATGATGAGGTAGCACTTTTTTTTTTTTTTTTACAATGCCTGTGTTTCAGATGGCGATCTTTCTCCCCTCTATGTTTCCGGTGGGAAGGAGTGTGCAGCGTTTTCTATATTTATTTTGTCATTCACTTCTATGTTGCTCGTCTTCGTACATGGGGCATGCTACCTAATTCTACCGGTCGATTCGACACGTTGCGATCCGTCCCGGCCTGTGCCGTATCAAAATTTTCAGTGGGCCTTGCGGTAAATAAAAAGAAATGAAGGAAATGCGCGTAGTATATTACAATTGCACACGGGCTTGAAACGAAGCCCTCAAGGAAGGTCACCTTGAGCGGTCGCATTCAGACGGAAGTAAGCATTCCCCTGGCGCGTTTTTTTCCGCTCGCCTGTTCCGTTTTCTACGAGGTTGCCTTGGTTGGTTTCGCGTTACAAGCAAGCTTGCACTCGGGTCTCGTTTCTACGCGACAGCGTTTCGTTAACAGCGAAAGACTGAGGCGTTGCGAGTTCATCCGTGAGATAGGGAGCGTTGAGTCTGTACACAGGCTGAATTTTATAATATTGCCCACGCTGTTGCTGAGGTTACCCATGTCGGCAGGGCGCCCACAAGGCAGTAGTACAATGAAGTGAAGTGAAGGACATCGCTTCTCGGCCTTTTGGCTAAGATCAAAGTGTAGTATCTGTTCTTATCAGCTTAATATCTGATACGGGTTCTATATGGACCCACGATATTAAACCTATTTTTGGAAGTTGGCGGAGTGCTTGAAGCCTGCTTCACCTCCGCCGCAGGTCGGCCCGGTATTGCACTACCTCCGGGATCGGCCCCGCTCACTTAGGTGAGACTTCATTCAATCAAAATGAAGAGCACAAGCTCAACGCGAGCAGTGACTTGACACGCACCATTCCTATACTACACGCAACGATGCCGGTTCGCGGACCACGAGAGTAATTAAACTGCCACTCCATCTGTGTGTAGCGTCGCACTTGTTGCGTCGCAAATGGGACAGCCGCTCCAGCAAATTTCTAGTTATGGGCTTCGAGAAAAATTAATGAAAGCAAAAGAAAGAACCAGAATTCCTATTTGTCCGATGTCTCTGAATGATTGTCTCCTGTAAAGAGCCACTTGGGGGGATGGGGGGTAGGATTAGCCGTGGGGTTCGCAATCAATATGAATCCCACTCAAAGCCAACACTGGATTTTGGAGTTCACTATCGCTTGGATCCGTAAACCACCGCGGCCACGCAAGCTCGCCCTGCCGCCGAAATCCGCTGCCCAAGTGGAAGAAAGATTCCCTATGAAAGAAAAATAGAGTGCCCGATTTCTGGCAACTACTGTGCAGCCTTTGTGTACACATTTTCGCAGCAGTGGGACCGAGCGCCTCGAAAACAAACTTGTCGTATGCCCAAATGTGGCGAAATATATTCAAGGGTTAAAAGGTGCCTCATCTTTCTAACCTGTATGTTACGAAGACCTGTTGCTACCTTTTCATCATGAACATCATCATCATCATCATCCTGGCTACGCCCACTGCAGGGCAAAGGCATCTGCCATGATCCTCCAAGTACCCCGGTCAGGTGCCGATTGTCGCCATGTAGTCCCTAATCTAATCTGCCCTCCTAACTTTCTGCCACCCCCTGCTACGCTTCCCTCCTCTTGGAATTCAGTCTGTAACCCTTAATGGCCACCGGTTATCTTCCCCCCAGATTGCATGCCCTGCGCATGCCCATTTGTTTTTCCTGGTTTAAACTTTGGTGTCATTAACGAGCGTTTCTTCTCGCACACCCCAATCTGCTCTATTCCGATCCCCCCGTGACGCCACACCCATCATCCTTCTTTCCAGAGCCCGTTGCGTCGCCCTCAGTTACCCTTCGGTAATCCTCAAAGCTTTTTGTTGGGGCACTCGTGGCATCTTTCTCGTTTAATGAAGTCAAATTTTTTTCAGTTTTGGGGGAAAACTCAATGAGCTAGGCGCGATTGTGTCCCTGGCGCCGCTCTCAACAAGATGGCGGCGCCCATGCTTTTTGCCTGCAGGTTCGGCCCTACGCAGAACACGCCTGCCGGGCAGTGTAGCCACGTTGAAGGGGCAAAGCGTAGTGCAGTGAAGCGCTTGCTCGGGCGAAAAACGCAAATATGAGCCAAACAGGAATTTCCATTATTGGAAATTCCAGTTCAGTTTGCGCATTGCGTTCGCCTAAGGTAAAGAACACAAATGCGAGTGCCACAGCAGTCAAGTCAAAGCTTAGGATTGCGTATCATTTTTTTTTTTTTTTTTCTTTTCGTGCCTTTTACTCCTGGCCTGCGTGGCCCTAGCGCGCATGCACACGAAAGTAATGAAATGCTGAAAACACGAAATAATGCGGTGCGGCTGTATCATATCTATTTTGTGCGCTTTGTTCTTTGTGGACTACAGCGGTGTGCGTCATGAGAAAGTTTCGGTGCCCTTCTTGGGTGACCAGTGAAGCTATATTTAAAACCACATTGATTTGTACGGTTATTGCTACAAACTGCGTGTGGGTGTTTTTCTTTTTCGCTGCCAACGATGGGTTATCGCAACCGCGATCGGTTCTGCTGCTACGCTAGACGCGTGCTTGCCAACGGTTGGCTCTATACGCGACCCGCGACGCGTGGTCGGCACATTCAAGCAGTCAATTGCAAACCGTTCCAAGAAAAAGGATGTACTCCACTTGCCACCTAGTTCGACGATTGTACTTTCTGACCCTCGAGGAAGCGCCGCCTTCCCACGTTTTCTATAATACGATAAGATTCAGAGCGACCGCGACCACTTGTCTTTGTCAATATCTCGGAAACGCTTTCTTTGTTTTCTTTTTTTTTTTTTAAATCCAGATACTCAGACGCGCCCGTGTTCACGCGCACTTGTTCTCTCCGATAAGCAGGGAAGCTCGGTTGGGGTGGTGTCGGGCCTTGCGCATGCGCTGCTGAGCTCGTCGCTTCGCCGGCCGGTCGATGCTGGCGCGGTACTGGTAATGAACTTCGACGTGCATGGTGAAACGTCACTTTGTATTGCCACTGTAGACTAGCAATGCAATGTGTTTGCGAGCGATTGGATAAATGAGAAAGCGTGCACTGTCTACAGTTCATGCCCCTC
>NW_027315450.1:22500-26422 GCF_023375885.2 Dermacentor andersoni
ATTCCCATTCCTGCGACGAAGCCCGGAAGGGCGCCCACACAGCTGCGGTGACGTGAACGAGCGACCAGCTCTGGAGCTCGACGTACTTCGAAGGCAAACAGCGCAAATTGCGATCGCGCTGGCTTTGCGCACGGCGCGGGAATCGGCCGGCGTTTCATTCCCACGTTTTCCGTGCACGCAAGCGTGCGCTTCCGACTCTCTCGCAAACGTGCGCGCTACATGGCAACAGACGTTCGCGCCTCGTGCTTGGACCGCTCTTTCCCTGCAGGTATCCGACTCCATCCTGCGGCGGTCTTACTAGAGGCGCGCACTCGTCACGCTGCAGTAGTATTGCCTCGTTTCCGTCTTTTCGAAGAATTGGCACAACGGTTTGCCACCGTCTCCCTCTCGTGAGGCCGCTGGCGCGTGGCTTTAGCGCTCAACGTACTGTCCATGATGCCGACGCGGTCAAAACGAGTCGACGGACGCACGTTCCCTGTGCGCCGAAGTCTCTCTTGATATGTGATCCGACCCTCAGACAGACGAAGCCAAGGGAAGACCCAAGGCCGCAATGTGCGTTCAAAGAATCAGTGCTCAGTGTGTCCTGCAATTCACACCAAGTCTCGCAGCTGGCTGCGTTCTTCATCGACCCGAGAACCGAGTGATCCACCGCTTAGAGTCGTGAAAAATAGTTTGTTCAATTCAGTACAGTACAACCAGGGTTTTAGGCACGTGGCGTCTCCCTGTGTGTGGTTTCGAAGAGCGCCTTTCGGCGTGCGCTCCTCCAGTCTCGCTCTTTCGGCGGCCGCGTCTCAGCAGCTGAAAGCCTAATGGCACTCCACTCCTGCTACTCGCGCGTGTGTTTTGCGCCCACGCCTTCCTCGCTTGCCCTCGAGGCACCTTATGCCGTTTGCGCGCACTCGAAGCCGGTTTTACCTGCCAACCATCCACCGGACCCGTGTGTCTCGTGTGCACGTTCACATCGCTCCACTAAAAATTGCAAAGAGCGACAGAGCCATGATTAGGGCTAAGCCGCTGTGGAGTCTTTAACGGCTACACGGCCACGGGCAGGGCTTCACCCCCATCGACGTGCTTCGCTTCAGTCAGCAGTAGGTTCATAGAAGGGCCTCAAACACACACACACTTTCGCATCGGCAGATCGCCGCAGCATAACCGCTGTTGATCCAACAGCCTACTTGAGACGAAAGACAAGAGCCCGGCGCGCGTACTCGCGCAGCTCTCCAAAACCACTCGGCCAGTGCCAGGGACGGCTCCCTGCGCCGGCGCCACAACAAGTCTACTTGAGGCGGAAGACGAAGCCAGCAAGGGCCTGGCCGCAAGTGCGTTCGAAACCGGGACTACAGTCCCTCGTCTGTCCGTACTTCCTCTTTCGACGTGCGGCGCCTTCCCAAAGCGCACAAGTCCGCTAACCGCAGAACGCTTCCGACGTAGCAAAGCCGCGTTTCCTTCGGTACTTCGCAGCAACGCCGCCTTTCCCTCGGCGGCGGGCGAATAGCCTGCAGACGTCGTCGCATTAAACCGCGATCTCGACACCTCGCGCGTCACGAGCAGGAGCCGACCGGCAGCCTCCGGCCCTTTCGGACTCGGTGGCATTTGCCGCGGAGGACGGGAGAGCACTTTAGGCCACGGTTCCTTCCGTACTTGGCAGCCGCACCCTCATACCGACAGTTCCATGACCGACCGAGCGCCACACCGTTCCTTTAGTACTTGGGTGGCAACAAAGTCGGGTCGTTACTCCATACTCGCCGCAGGAAGCGACCGGCAGCCGCCAGCCTTTTCAGACTCGGCAGCGTTTGCCGCGGAGGACGGGAGAGCGCTCGCACCACGGTTCCGTGTGTGTACTAAGCGGCAGCGGCATTAGCTCTCGACCGTCAGTTCCTTGACCGACCGCACGCTTCGCCGTTCCCCTCGTACTGGGCAAAGCAGCAGGTCGGGTCGTCTTACTCCCATTCCGCGCAAGAGCGCCAAAGCGGACAGAAAGCCCACCCAGTGTGCGTTACGCCGTTTCTACCCGCGGGCGCGGCCAAGCCAACCGTCCAAGGTTGCAGCCGGCGTCCACTGGGCGCAACAAATTTGGCACGGGGCGCCCCTCAAAATTCAGGCAGTCCCCGGCATGTTCGGGTATAGCCGTCCCCGCGTCCAAGCGGGGCCAGCGGCGGAAAGCGTCGGGCGCAGCGAGCTGCTTCACCCACACGGGGTAGAAACAATGGCGCTCGCCACCCTTCACAATCCGGTAATGATCCTTCCGCAGGTTCACCTACGGAAACCTTGTTACGACTTTTACTTCCTCTAAATGATCAAGTTTGGTCATCTTTCCAACAGACCGGCGCAACCGAAAGGCCGCGCCGGACATCGGTCCGAAGACCTCACTAAATCATTCAATCGGTAGTAGCGACGGGCGGTGTGTACAAAGGGCAGGGACGTAATCAACGCGAGCTTATGACTCGCGCTTACTGGGAATTCCTCGTTCAAGGGGAACAATTGCAAGCCCCTATCCCAATCACGAAAGAAGTTCCACGGGTTACCCAGTCCTTTCAGACAGGGATAAAGACACGCTGCTTCCTTCAGTGTAGCGCGCGTGCGGCCCCGGACATCTAAGGGCATCACAGACCTGTTATTGCTCTGTTTCGTGCGGCTAGGAGCCGCTTGTCCCTCTAAGAAGGTTGTAAGGTGCTGGGAACCCCGCACCTATTTAATAGGCTAGAGTCTCGTTCGTTATCGGAATTAACCAGACAAATCGCTCCACCAACTAAGAACGGCCATGCACCACCATCCACCGAATCAAGAAAGAGCTCTCAATCTGTCAATCCTCCCAGTGTCCGGGCCGGGTAAGTTTTCCCGTGTTGAGTCAAATTAAGCCGCAGGCTCCACTCCTGGTGGTGCCCTTCCGTCAATTCCTTTAAGTTTCAGCTTTGCAACCATACTTCCCCCGGAACCCAAACACTTTGGTTTCCCGGAAGCTGCCCGCCGAGTCATTTGAGTAACTCAGGCGGATCGCTGGTTGGCATCGTTTATGGTCAGAACTAGGGCGGTATCTGATCGCCTTCGAACCTCTGACTTTCGTTCTTGATCAAAGAAAACATTCTTGGCAAATGCTTTCGCAGTAGTTCGTCTTGCGACGGTCCAAGAATTTCACCTCTAGCGCCGCAATACGAATGCCCCCGTCTGTCCCTCTTAATCATTACCTCGTATTCCAAAAACCAACAGAACAGAAACGAGGTCTTGTTCTATTATTCCATGCAAGTTTATTCAGGCGACTCGCCTGCGTTGAGCACTCTAATTTTTTCAAAGTAAAAGCACCGGCCTTCTCGAGGCACACAATGAAGTGCACCAAGAAAGGACCGGCATGATGTTCAGTCCGAGCCGTCGCATCGGGTAGATGCACTACTCGTCTGGAACTGAGATCCAACTACGAGCTTTTTAACCGCAGCAGCTTTAGTATACGCTATTGGAGCTGGAATTACCGCGGCTGCTGGCACCAGACTTGCCCTCCAATTGATCCTCGTTAAAGGATTTAGAGTGTACTCATTTCAATTACGGGGCCTCAAAAGAGTCCCGTATTGTTATTTTTCGTCACTACCTCCCCGTGCCGGGAGTGGGTAATTTGCGCGCCTGCTGCCTTCCTTGGATGTGGTAGCCGTTTCTCAGGCTCCCTCTCCGGAATCGAACCCTGATTCTCCGTTACCCGTAACAACCATGGTAAGCAAGTAACCTACCATCGAAAGTTGATAAGGCAGACACTTGAAAGAAACGTCGCCGGCTCGTGGCCATGCGATCAGCACAAAGTTATCCAGAGTCACCACACAATACGGGCCGAAACCCGATCGATCTTGGTCTAATAAAAGCACCCGTCGCCCAAAGGGCTTCAGGCTCACTGCATGTATTAGCTCTAGAATTGCCACAGTATCTGTCTCGCGTGTGT
>NW_027315451.1:7500-20000 GCF_023375885.2 Dermacentor andersoni
GCACCACCAAAATACTTAAAGAAGAGAGAATGCGTCCGGGGCCTTGGGATTTCGAAAATGCCGTGCTCTGAAATTTTCACATCCGCCATTGGAAAGATAATTATTATCCGTCGTAAAAAAGAAAAAAAAAAAGAAAGAAATCACATTTGAAATTATCATTGAAAGTGGCCACGTTTTTCGGGGCATGTCTTGATGAAATAATTTCAGTTCAGTTCAGCATGATTGGATTTCATCTTTTCCAGTATTCTCAGTACTCTCGTTGTAGTACCAATTGCCGGCAGATTTTTTTTTTAGTTGTTTAGAGTTATACATTCCTGAACGATGTTTTTCTTTTCCTCAAAGCTAGCCATAGAACCAGCGCTTTCTATAAAATCATGACAATAAGAATCCAGCATATCGGTTCATCTTCGGCGCGATTAAAGTTCGGGAACTGGCGATTTTTTATTGCCGTGATCAAGAAGGTTAACACCAGATAAGGCGTGATATTTCAGCATACCAGTCACGATATCTAATCGAATCTAAGATTGAAATGGCGTTCTGAATTCTTTCGGTTCCAGATAGAAAGAAACAGAAAAAAAAAAAAAAAGAAAGGATGTGATTGATTGCCATTCAAATCTGAAGACCGCGTGGAGAAAGTGTTCCGGTTTACATTCGGCAAATCAAAATGAACGGCTAAAATTAATCCATCGTCTGGTTTCATGCGCGAGATCACGTAAAAGGCAGCCATTCTTCTTAGCATGGTTTCTCTCTTTTGCTCTCTCATTCGCGCACGGAAATTTCTTCGTACGGGAATTTTATGAAGCGAAGGCGGCTGCAGACCATTTTCTTTGTTTAGTTCATGTTCGTAGGCGCAAATTACAAACCTAACACTTGGAGCAACATTTCCACTACTCTAGAGGGGCATAAACTGTAGACAGTGCACGCTTTCTCATTTATCCAATCGCTCGCAAACACATTGCATTGCTAGTCTACAGTGGCAATACAAAGTGACGTTTCACCATGCACGTCGAAGTTCATTACCAGTACCGCGCCAGCATCGACCGGCCGGCGAAGCGACGAGCTCAGCAGCGCATGCGCAAGGCCCGACACCACCCCAACCGAGCTTCCCTGCTTATCGGAGAGAGCAAGTGCGCGTGAACACGGGCGCGTCTGAGTATCTGGATTTAAAAAAAAAAAGAAAAAGAAAGCGTTTCCGAGATATTGACAAAGACAAGTGGTCGCGGTCGCTCTGAATCTTATCGTATTATAGAAAACGTGGGATGGCGGCGCTTCCTCGAGGGTCAGAAAGTACAATCGTCGAACTAGGTGGCAAGTGGAGTACATCCTTTTTCTTGGAACGGTTTGCAATTGACTGCTTGAATGTGCCGACCACGCGTCGCGGGTCGCGTATAGAGCCAACCGTTGGCAAGCACGCGTCTAGCGTAGCAGCAGAACCGATCGCGGTTGCGATAACCCATCGTTGGCAGCGAAAAAGAAAAACACCCACACGCAGTTTGTAGCAATAACCGTACAAATCAATGTGGTTTTAAATATAGCTTCACTGGTCACCCAAGAAGGGCACCGAAACTTTCTCATGACGCACACCGCTGTAGTCCACAAAGAACAAAGCGCACAAAATAGATATGATACAGCCGCACCGCATTATTTCGTGTTTTCACCATTTCATTACTTTCGTGTGCATGCGCGCTAGGGCCACGCAGGCCAGGAGTAAAAGGCACGAAAAAAAAAAAAAAAATGGTACGCAATCCTAAGCTTTGACTTGACTGCTGTGGCACTCGCATTTGTGTTCTTTACCTTAGGCGAACGCAATGCGCAAACTGAACTGGAATTTCCAATAATGGAAATTCCTGTTTGGCTCATATTTGCGTTTTTCGCCCGAGCAAGCGCTTCACTGCACTACGCTTTGCCCCTTCAACGTGGCTACACTGCCCGGCAGGCGTGTTCTGCGTAGGGCCGAACCTGCAGGCAAAAAGCATGGGCGCCGCCATCTTGTTGAGAGCGGCGCCAGGGACACAATCGCGCCTAGCTCATTGAGTTTTCCCCCAAAACTGAAAAAAATTTGACTTCATTAAACGAGAAAGATGCCACGAGTGTCCCAACAAAAAGCTTTGAGGATTACCGAAGGGTAACTGAGGGCGACGCAACGGGCTCTGGAAAGAAGGATGATGGGTGTGGCGTCACGGGGGGATCGGAATAGAGCAGATTGGGGTGTGCGAGAACAAACGCTCGTTAATGACACCAAAGTTTAAACCAGGAAAAACAAATGGGCATGCGCAGGGCATGCAATCTGGGGGGAAGATAACCGGTGGCCATTAAGGGTTACAGACTGAATTCCGAGAGGAGGGAAGCGTAGCAGGGGGTGGCAGAAAGGTAGGAGGGCAGATTAGATTAGGGACTACATGGCGACAATCGGCACCTGACCGGGGTACTTGGAGGATCATGGGAGATGCCTTTGCCCTGCAGTGGGCGTAGCCAGGATGATGATGATGATGATGTTCATGATGAAAAGGTAGCAACAGGTCTTCGTAACATACAGGTTAGAAAGATGAGGCACCTTTTAACCCTTGAATATATTTCGCCACATTCGGGCATACGACAAGTTTGTTTTCGAGGCGCTCGGTCCCACTGCTGCGAAAATGTGTACACAAAGGCTGCACAGTAGTTGCCAGAAATCGGGCACTCTATTTTTCTTTCATAGGGAATCTTTCTTCCACTTGGGCAGCGGATTTCGGCGGCAGGGCGAGCTTGCGTGGGCGCGGTGGTTTACGGATCCAAGCGATAGTGAACTCCAAAATCCAGTGTTGGCTTTGAGTGGGATTCATATTGATTGCGAACCCCACGGCTAATCCTACCCCCCATCCCCCCAAGTGGCTCTTTACAGGAGACAATCATTCAGAGACATCGGACAAATAGGAATTCTGGTTCTTTCTTTTGCTTTCATTAATTTTTCTCGAAGCCCATAACTAGAAATTTGCTGGAGCGGCTGTCCCATTTGCGACGCAACAAGTGCGACGCTACACACAGATGGAGTGGCAGTTTAATTACTCTCGTGGTCCGCGAACCGGCATCGTTGCGTGTAGTATAGGAATGGTGCGTGTCAAGTCAGTGCTCGCGTTGAGCTTGTGCTCTTCATTTTGATTGAATGAAGTCTCACCTAAGTGAGCGGGGCCGATCCCGGAGGTAGTGCAATACCGGGCCGACCTGCGGCGGAGGTGAAGCAGGCTTCAAGCACTCCGCCAACTTCCAAAAATAGGTTTAATATCGTGGGTCCATATAGAACCCGTATCAGATATTAAGCTGATAAGAACAGAGTTTTTTATTTATGCTAGTTACAAATACATCAAAAATATGTTACAAAACCAAGGAAAAAACGGATAAAAGGTGTATAATCTAAAAACGCAAACAAATGACTAAAAAAACTAGTTAGTGGTGTTAGTGATAAAAGGCTAAAACTGTAAAGGTGTAAAATACATGGCAAAACGCTTCTCTAAAACATAAAAGATCATTAAGAGGTGCCTACATGGGCTTTAAAAATCTTCGTAGATGGGCTTCGTAAATCTTCGTACATGGGCTTTAAAAATCTACACTTTGATCTTAGCCAAAAGGCCGAGAAGCGATGTCCTTCACTTCACTTCATTGTACTACTGCCTTGTGGGCGCCCTGCCGACATGGGTAACCTCAGCAACAGCGTGGGCAATATTATAAAATTCAGCCTGTGTACAGACTCAACGCTCCCTATCTCACGGATGAATTCGCAACGCCTCAGTCTTTCGCTGTTAACGAAACGCTGTCGCGTAGAAACGAGACCCGAGTGCAAGCTTGCTTGTAACGCGAAACCAACCAAGGCAACCTCGTAGAAAACGGAACAGGCGAGCGGAAAAAAAACGCGCCAGGGGAATGCTTACTTCCGTCTGAATGCGACCGCTCAAGGTGACCTTCCTTGAGGGCTTCGTTTCAAGCCCGTGTGCAATTGTAATATACTACGCGCATTTCCTTCATTTCTTTTTATTTACCGCAAGGCCCACTGAAAATTTTGATACGGCACAGGCCGGGACGGATCGCAACGTGTCGAATCGACCGGTAGAATTAGGTAGCATGCCCCATGTACGAAGACGAGCAACATAGAAGTGAATGACAAAATAAATATAGAAAACGCTGCACACTCCTTCCAACCGGAAACATAGAGGGGAGAAAGATCGCCATCTGAAACACAGGCATTGTAAAAAAAAGAAAAAAAAAAGTGCTACCTCATCATCTTTACCATTACCGTGTGTGTGTATGTATATATGCATGTGTGTGTGTGTGTGTTTGTGTATTTATATATATATATATATATATATATATATATATATATACGCACACATGCTAGCATAGCTTAAACGCAGCTGGAAAGCTCAGCCTTGCACAAGAACCACCCCCTGTCGCAAACCCCTTTGAAACATTCAAATGCCAAACACGAGTAGAGCGAGGTCGTTCGAACCTGGCGCCAAAACGCATTGGCGCCATCTGTGTACGGAACTAGGAAAACCTGCGGACTTTGCAATACAGAAAGAAAGGTAGATGGCGCGAGCTAACGCTCCATTGCATACTAAGAACGAGAGTTAGTGAATAATGGCAGAAACGTCTTGGGAAGAGAAAAAAAAAAAAAACACGCAAAAGTTGTTGGCTTGTGCAAGCACTCTATGTTACAGCGATTAAAGAGCATAGCATCTTCTACAACAGCAGCTACAAAAAGAAGAAGAACGTGAGAGAGGGAGAGAGACAGGCGTGTTTCTTTGGAATGCAGAGCATGCAGCACATACTATAAAGTGCCAAAGAGACGGGGAAAGCAGATGGCGCGAAGGTGTATGTCCTCAAAGCTTGAAAGCAATTTCTAAATTACATGTACCGAAGTCCACCTACTCTCATCAGGTTGCTCCCGCCTCCAGTTGCGTTTAAAGTGAAATTACAGTCGCCTCAAAGGCAGACAGAGAGAGAGTGAAAATAGGTACACTTGCTTCGCGCAGCTGCAGCCGTTCAAATTTTACAGCAAGAGCACTCCCGAAGCAACAAAGTCCGCTGCCGCCTGGGCGCAATGCGCTCGCTTCAGTAAATTGCCGTGCTGGCCTCGGCAACCAAGAGGTGTAGTGCGGCAGACTGCTGCATTGTAGCACACCGCAAACCGTGCAGACGTAAGCGATCGCCTCGACATCGCTGCGAGCGCTCGAAGAGACAAAGTCCGAAACCACGTGTGCCGGGGCGGTGCGAGCGCGACGCCTTTGACGCAACTTTTGCGTACAAGCCGCCGCACCGCCACGACGGAATCGCTGGCATCCCGCACGCAGCTGCATTGTGTCACGCCGGCAATCGTTGAAACACCACGCAGTCGTCGGCGTCGGCCCCGACATGGTTGCGAGCGCTGGAAGAGACAAAGTCCGAAACCGCGTGTGCCGGGGCGGCGCGAGCGCGACGCCTTTGACGCAACTTTTGCGTACAAGCCGCCGCACGGACACGACGGAGCCGGTGTCACCCTGCAGAGGGCTGCACTATAGCACGCCGGGAACCGGCAAAGAACCGCGCAGACGTCGTCGTTGGCCGCGGCGTTGCCGCGAGCACGCGAAGAGACAAAGTCCGAAAGGACGTCAGCCGGGGCGTCGAGCACGCCGCCCGCACTGTTCGCACGCGTGCTCGGAAATGGCGAAGGGGCCGCGCTAGCGTGCCTTGAATCGGTGAGCGGCGGTACCGCGGCGATCGCCAGAGCTCGAATCCGCCCTGCAAAAGCCAAATATTGGCGCTCGGCTCGGCGCAGTACGCCGCCGCGTCGCACGAGTACGGCCCCATGGAGGTCTGGGCACTTATCGCTGCTACTGTAAGGGGCCGTACGGCCCCGGCCGACATTGTACCGTAGTGCGATTTTCGGCTTGCGCGTGCTCGTGGCGTAGTCCGCGCACCGTTCCGACGTCGACAATCGTGCCCACGACTACGCGAGCGCTGGAAGAGACAAAGTCCGAAACCGCGTGTGCCGGGGCGGCGCGAGCGCGACGCCTTTGACGCAACTTTTGCGTACAAGCCGCCGCACGGACACGACGGAGCCGGTGTCGCCCTGCAGAGGGCTGCACTATAGCACGCCGGGAACCGGCAAAGAACCGCGCAGACGTCGTCGTTGGCCGCGGCGTTGCCGCGAGCACGCGAAGAGACAAAGTCCGAAACGACGTCAGCCGGGGCGTCGAGCACGCCGCCCGCACTGTTCGCACGCGTGCTCGGAAATGGCGAAGGGGCCGCGCTAGCGTGCCTTGAATCGGTGAGCGGCGGTACCGCGGCGATAGCCAGAGCTCGAATCCGCCCTGCAAAAGCCAAATATTGGCGCTCGGCTCGGCGCAGTACGCCGCCGCGTCGCACGAGTACGGCCCCATGGAGGTCTGGGCACTTATCGCTGCTACTGTAAGGGGCCGTACGGCCCCGGCCGACATTGTACCGTAGTGCGATTTTCGTCTTGCGCGTGCTCGTGGCGGTGTCCGCGCACCGTTCCGACGTCGACAATCGTGCCCACGACTACGCGAGCGCTGGAAGAGACAAAGTCCGAAACCGCGTGTGCCGGGGCGGCGCGAGCGCGACGCCTTTGACGCAACTTTTGCGTACAAGCCGCCGCACGGACACGACGGAATCGCTGGCATCCCGCACGCAGCTGCATTGTGTCACGCCGGCAATCGTTGAAACACCACGCAGTCGTCGGCGTCGGCCCCGACATGGTTGCGAGCGCTGGAAGAGACAAAGTCCGAAACCGCGTGTGCCGGGGCGGCGCGAGCGCGACGCCTTTGACGCAACTTTTGCGTACAAGCCGCCGCACGGACACGACGGAGCCGGTGTCGCCCTGCAGAGGGCTGCACTATAGCACGCCGGGAACCGGCAAAGAACCGCGCAGACGTCGTCGTTGGCCGCGGCGTTGCCGCGAGCACGCGAAGAGACAAAGTCCGAAACGACGTCAGCCGGGGCGTCGAGCACGCCGCCCGCACTGTTCGCACGCGTGCTCGGAAATGGCGAAGGGGCCGCGCTAGCGTGCCTTGAATCGGTGAGCGGCGGTACCGCGGCGATCGCCAGAGCTCGAATCCGCCCTGCAAAAGCCAAATATTGGCGCTCGGCTCGGCGCAGTACGCCGCCGCGTCGCACGAGTACGGCCCCATGGAGGTCTGGGCACTTATCGCTGCTACTGTAAGGGGCCGTACGGCCCCGGCCGACATTGTACCGTAGTGCGATTTTCGTCTTGCGCGTGCTCGTGGCGGTGTCCGCGCACCGTTGCGACGTCGACAATCGTGCCCACGACTACGCGAGCGCTGGAAGAGACAAAGTCCGAAACCGCGTGTGCCGGGGCGGCGCGAGCGCGACGCCTTTGACGCAACTTTTGCGTACAAGCCGCCGCACGGCCACGACGGAGCCGGTGTCACCCTGCAGAGGGCTGCACTGTAGCACGCCGGGAACCGGCAAAGAACCGCGCAGACGTCGTCGTTGGCCGCGGCGTTGCCGCGAGCACGCGAAGAGACAAAGTCCGAAACGACGTCAGCCGGGGCGTCGAGCACGCCGCCCGCACTGTTCGCACGCGTGCTCGGAAATGGCGAAGGGGCCGCGCTAGCGTGCCTTGAATCGGTGAGCGGCGGTACCGCGGCGATCGCCAGAGCTCGAATCCGCCCTGCAAAAGCCAAATATTGGCGCTCGGCTCGGCGCAGTACGCCGCCGCGTCGCACGAGTACGGCCCCATGGAGGTCTGGGCACTTATCGCTGCTACTGTAAGGGGCCGTACGGCCCCGGCCGACATTGTACCGTAGTGCGATTTTCGTCTTGCGCGTGCTCGTGGCGGTGTCCGCGCACCGTTGCGACGTCGACAATCGTGCCCACGACTACGCGAGCGCTGGAAGAGACAAAGTCCGAAACCGCGTGTGCCGGGGCGGCGCGAGCGCGACGCCTTTGACGCAACTTTTGCGTACAAGCCGCCGCACGGCCACGACGGAGCCGGTGTCACCCTGCAGAGGGCTGCACTGTAGCACGCCGGGAACCGGCAAAGAACCGCGCAGACGTCGTCGTTGGCCGCGGCGTTGCCGCGAGCACGCGAAGAGACAAAGTCCGAAACGACGTCAGCCGGGGCGTCGAGCACGCCGCCCGCACTGTTCGCACTCGTGCTCGGAAATGGCGAAGGGGCCGTGCTAGCGTGCCTCGAATCGATCGGCCGGGGGCCCCGTAGGGCGACAGACAGGCAATTGTGCAGGAAACCGTACTGGCCATTGGCGAGAAATTGCCGTTCGCGCATTCGGTGGACGCGCTGCGCTTTCACGACTTCGGCATTGTGCTGCCGACGTAAGCTTTCAATCTTGCTCGCGGCGTTACGAGGCGGCACGATTTTCGCCAAACGCTCGTCGAAAGTGGCACGAGTACGGCCCCATGGAGGTCTGGGTACTTATCGCTGCTATTATATGGGGGTCCCAGAGAGCAGTCGCCCCCAAAGCGACCTGGGTGTTTGATATGCGGCGGGCTTCGTGCCCGTCAAGCGTGTCCCCGGTATCGCTCCCGTGGATCCCACAGCTGACGTCTGCAGCCTCATCCGCTTGATGCGTTAGGGGCTGGTTGTCGGACGACGCTTTTTCCACGATATCGAAGTGTGTTCCGCATCGTCCTCGGACGAATCAAATACGAAAGCGCCGAAGGCGCGGGCGTGACCCGTCGCCTAGCGGCTTTGCCGTCTCGGCTACGTTGCAAGTGTCGGTCGGTCCACCAGTGCTGCGGGCTCGAGAGAAACCGCAAGCCGCGATCGAGTCGACACAACCGGTCTATCGAGAATGTTGCGTGCTTCTTGCCGCGTGGCGATACCCGGCCCTGCGGGGAGGGCGCCGTTGCGAGCTCGAACGCCGTCGTCTCGGACTGTGCAAAGTGCTACCCTTTGCGAGAACGAAGCGTGTTGGGGCGCCTGAAGGTGGCCTCGGCATCGCAAAAACGGCGTCCGGCCTGCTTGAAAGGCTGGACGCGCAGTTGAACGATTACCTGGTTGATCCTGCCAGTAATCATATGCTTGTCTCAAAGATTAAGCCATGCATGTCTAAGTACATGCCGAAATAAGGCGAAACCGCGAATGGCTCATTAAATCAGTTATGGTTCCTTAGATCGTTTCTTCCTACTTGGATAACTGTGGCAATTCTAGAGCTAATACATGCAGTGAGCCTGAAGCCCTTTGGGCGACGGGTGCTTTTATTAGACCAAGATCGATCGGGTTTCGGCCCGTATTGTGTGGTGACTCTGGATAACTTTGTGCTGATCGCATGGCCACGAGCCGGCGACGTTTCTTTCAAGTGTCTGCCTTATCAACTTTCGATGGTAGGTTACTTGCTTACCATGGTTGTTACGGGTAACGGAGAATCAGGGTTCGATTCCGGAGAGGGAGCCTGAGAAACGGCTACCACATCCAAGGAAGGCAGCAGGCGCGCAAATTACCCACTCCCGGCACGGGGAGGTAGTGACGAAAAATAACAATACGGGACTCTTTTGAGGCCCCGTAATTGAAATGAGTACACTCTAAATCCTTTAACGAGGATCAATTGGAGGGCAAGTCTGGTGCCAGCAGCCGCGGTAATTCCAGCTCCAATAGCGTATACTAAAGCTGCTGCGGTTAAAAAGCTCGTAGTTGGATCTCAGTTCCAGACGAGTAGTGCATCTACCCGATGCGACGGCTCGGACTGAACATCATGCCGGTCCTTTCTTGGTGCACTTCATTGTGTGCCTCGAGAAGGCCGGTGCTTTTACTTTGAAAAAATTAGAGTGCTCAACGCAGGCGAGTCGCCTGAATAAACTTGCATGGAATAATAGAACAAGACCTCGTTTCTGTTCTGTTGGTTTTTGGAATACGAGGTAATGATTAAGAGGGACAGACGGGGGCATTCGTATTGCGGCGCTAGAGGTGAAATTCTTGGACCGTCGCAAGACGAACTACTGCGAAAGCATTTGCCAAGAATGTTTTCTTTGATCAAGAACGAAAGTCAGAGGTTCGAAGGCGATCAGATACCGCCCTAGTTCTGACCATAAACGATGCCAACCAGCGATCCGCCTGAGTTACTCAAATGACTCGGCGGGCAGCTTCCGGGAAACCAAAGTGTTTGGGTTCCGGGGGAAGTATGGTTGCAAAGCTGAAACTTAAAGGAATTGACGGAAGGGCACCACCAGGAGTGGAGCCTGCGGCTTAATTTGACTCAACACGGGAAAACTTACCCGGCCCGGACACTGGGAGGATTGACAGATTGAGAGCTCTTTCTTGATTCGGTGGATGGTGGTGCATGGCCGTTCTTAGTTGGTGGAGCGATTTGTCTGGTTAATTCCGATAACGAACGAGACTCTAGCCTATTAAATAGGTGCGGGGTTCCCAGCACCTTACAACCTTCTTAGAGGGACAAGCGGCTCCTAGCCGCACGAAACAGAGCAATAACAGGTCTGTGATGCCCTTAGATGTCCGGGGCCGCACGCGCGCTACACTGAAGGAAGCAGCGTGTCTTTATCCCTGTCTGAAAAGACTGGGTAACCCGTGGAACTTCTTTCGTGATTGGGATAGGGGCTTGCAATTGTTCCCCTTGAACGAGGAATTCCCAGTAAGCGCGAGTCATAAGCTCGCGTTGATTACGTCCCTGCCCTTTGTACACACCGCCCGTCGCTACTACCGATTGAATGATTTAGTGAGGTCTTCGGACCGATGTCCGGCGCGGCCTTTCGGTTGCGCCGGTCTGTTGGAAAGATGACCAAACTTGATCATTTAGAGGAAGTAAAAGTCGTAACAAGGTTTCCGTAGGTGAACCTGCGGAAGGATCATTACCGGATTGTGAAGGGTGGCGAGCGCCATTGTTTCTACCCCGTGTGGGTGAAGCAGCTCGCTGCGCCCGACGCTTTCCGCCGCTGGCCCCGCTTGGACGCGGGGACGGCTATACCCGAACATGCCGGGGACTGCCTGAATTTTGAGGGGCGCCCCGTGCCAAATTTGTTGCGCCCAGTGGACGCCGGCTGCAACCTTGGACGGTTGGCTTGGCCGCGCCCGCGGGTAGAAACGGCGTAACGCACACTGGGTGGGCTTTCTGTCCGCTTTGGCGCTCTTGCGCGGAATGGGAGTAAGACGACCCGACCTGCTGCTTTGCCCAGTACGAGGGGAACGGCGAAGCGTGCGGTCGGTCAAGGAACTGACGGTCGAGAGCTAATGCCGCTGCCGCTTAGTACACACACGGAACCGTGGTGCGAGCGCTCTCCCGTCCTCCGCGGCAAACGCTGCCGAGTCTGAAAAGTCTGGCGGCTGCCGGTCGCTTCCTGCGGCGAGTATGGAGTAACGACCCGACTTTGTTGCCGCCCAAGTACTAAAGGAACGGTGTGGCGCTCGGTCGGTCATGGAACTGTCGGTATGAGGGTGCGGCTGCCAAGTACGGAAGGAACCGTGGCCTAAAGTGCTCTCCCGTCCTCCGCGGCAAATGCCACCGAGTCCGAAAGGGCCGGAGGCTGCCGGTCGGCTCCTGCTCGTGACGCGCGAGGTGTCGAGATCGCGGTTTAATGCGACGACGTCTGCAGGCTATTCGCCCGCCGCCGAGGGAAAGGCGGCGTTGCTGCGAAGTACCGAAGGAAACGCGGCTTTGCTACGTCGGAAGCGTTCTGCGGTTAGCGGACTTGTGCGCTTTGGGAAGGCGCCGCACGTCGAAAGAGGAAGTACGGACAGACGAGGGACTGTAGTCCCGGATTCGAACGCACTTGCGGCCAGGCCCTTGCTGGCTTCGTCTTCCGCCTCAAGTAGACTTGTTGTGGCGCCGGCGCAGGGAGCCGTCCCTGGCACTGGCCGAGTGGTTTTGGAGAGCTGCGCGAGTACGCGCGCCGGGCTCTTGTCTTTCGTCTCAAGTAGGCTGTTGGATCAACAGCGGTTATGCTGCGGCGATCTGCCGATGCGAAAGTGTGTGTGTGTTTGAGGCCCTTCTATGAACCTACTGCTGACTGAAGCGAAGCACGTCGATGGGGGTGAAGCCCTGCCCGTGGCCGTGTAGCCGTTAAAGACTCCACAGCGGCTTAGCCCTAATCATGGCTCTGTCGCTCTTTGCAATTTTTAGTGGAGCGATGTGAACGTGCACACGAGACACACGGGTCCGGTGGTTGGATGGCAGGTAAAACCGGCTTCGAGTGCGCGCAAACGGCATAAGCTACCTCGAGGGCAAGCGAGGAAGGCGTGGGCGCAAAACACACGCGCGAGTAGCAGGAGTGGAGTGCCATTAGGCTTTCAGCTGCTGAGACGCGGCCGCCGAAAGAGCGAGACTGGAGGAGCGCACGCCGAAAGGCGCTCTTCGAAACCACACACAGGGAGACGCCACGTGCCTAAAACCCTGGTTGTACTGTACTGAATTGAACAAACTATTTTTCACGACTCTAAGCGGTGGATCACTCGGTTCTCGGGTCGATGAAGAACGCAGCCAGCTGCGAGACTTGGTGTGAATTGCAGGACACACTGAGCACTGATTCTTTGAACGCAC
>NW_027315452.1:0-26160 GCF_023375885.2 Dermacentor andersoni
GTGCTAAGCATGCCGATGCTGGCTCTTTTTAGCACCCGCGCACGGATTTGTGCGAAAACGCGTTTTAAGCATGCACATGCATCTTTTGGTAGACGAGATTGAAGTTTTCTGCAAAACCACAAGATGTGCATGCAAATGGTGCTTTTCGCTGAACGCGCACGTGGATTTCTACCAAACAACGTGCTAAGCATGCCGATGCTGCTCTTTTTAGCACCCGCGCACGGATTCGTGCGAAAAACGCGTTTTTAAGCTTGCACATGCATCTTTTGGTAGACGCGGATGAAGTTTTCTGCAAAACCACAAGATGTGCATGCAAATGGTGCTTTTGGCAGAACGCGCACGTGGATTTCTACCAAACGACGTGCTAAGCATGCCGATGCTGCTCTTTTTAGCACCCGCGCACGGATTCGTGCGAAAACGCGTTTTAAGCATGCACATGCATCTTTTGGTAGACGCGGATGAAGTTTTCTGCAAAACCACAAGATGTGCATGCAAATGGTGCTCTTGGCAGAACGCGCACGTGGATTTCTACCAACAACGTGCTAAGCATGCCGATGCTGCTCTTTTTAGCACCCGCGCACGGATTCGTGCGAAAACGCGTTTTAAGCATGCACACATGCATCTTTTGGTAGACGAGATTGAAGTTTTCTGCAAAACCACAAGATGTGCATGCAAATGGTGCTTTTCGCAGAACGCGCACGTGGATTTCTACCAAACAACGTGCTAAGCATGCTGATGCTGCTCTTTTTAGCACCCGCGCACGGATTCGTGCGAAAACGCGTTTTAAGCATGCACATGCATCTTTTGGTAGACGAGATTGAAGTTTTCTGCAAAACCACAAGATGTGCATGCAAATGGTGCTTTTCGCAGAACGCCCACGTGGATTTCTACCAAACAACGTGCTAAGCATGCCGATGCTGCTCTTTTTAGCACCCGCGCACGGATTTGTGCGAAAACGCGTTTTAAGCATGCACATGCATCTTTTGGTAGACGAGATTGAAGTTTTCTGCAAAACCACAAGATGTGCATGCAAATGGTGCTTTTCGCAGAACGCGCACGTGGATTTCTTCCAAACCACGTGCTAAGCATGCCGATGCTGTTCTTTTTAGCACCCGCGCACGGATTCGTGCGAAAACGCGTTTTAAGCATGCACATGCATCTTTTGGTAGACGAGATTGAAGTTTTCTGCAAAACCACAAGATGTGCATGCAAATGGTGCTTTTCGCAGAACGCGCACGTGGATTTCAACCAACAACGTGCTAAGCATGCCGATGCTGCTCTTTTTAGCACCCGCGCACGGATTCGTGCGAAAACGCGTTTTAAGCATGCACAGGCATCTTTTGGTAGACGAGATTGAAGTTTTCTGCAAAACCACAAGATGTGCATGCAAATGGTGCTTTTCGCAGAACGCGCACGTGGATTTCTACCAAACAACGTGCTAAGCATGCCGATGCTGCTCTTTTTAGCACCCGCGCACGGATTCGTGAGAAAACGCGTTTTAAGCATGCACATGCATCTTTTGGTAGACGAGATTGAAGTTTTCTGCAAAACCACAAGATGTGCATGCAAATGGTGCTTTTGGCAGAACGCGCACGTGGATTTCTACCAAACGACGTGCTAAGCATGCCGATGCTGCTCTTTTAGCACCCGCGCACGGATTCGCGCGAAACGCGTTTTAAGCATGCACATGCATCTTTTGGTAGACGCGGATGAAGTTTTCTGCAAAACCACAAGATGTGCATGCAAATGGTGCTTTTGGCAGAACGCGCACGTGGATTTCTACCAAACGACGTGCTAAGCATGGCGATGCTGCTCTTTTTAGCACCCGCGCACGGATTTGTGCGAAAACGCGTTTTAAGCATGCACATGCATCTTTTGGGTAGACGAGATCGAAGTTTTCTGCAAAACCACAAGATGTGCATGCAAATGGTGCTTTTCGCAGAACGCGCACGTGGATTTCTACCAAACAACGTGCTAAGCATGCCGATGCTGCTCTTTTTAGCACCCGCGCACGGATTCATGCGAAATCGCGTTTTAAGCATGCACATGCATCTTTTGGTAGACGAGATTGAAGTTTTCTGCAAAACCACAAGATGTGCATGCAAATGGTGCTTTTCGCAGAACGCGCACGTGGATTTCTACCAAACAACGTGCTAAGCATGCCGATGCTGCTCTTTTTAGTACCCGCGCACGGATTCGTGCGAAAACGCGTTTTAAGCATGCACATGCATCTTTTGGTAGACGAGATTGAAGTTTTCTGCAAAACCACAAGATGTGCATGCAAATGGTGCTTTTCGCAGAACGCCCACGTGGATTTCTACCAAACAACGTGCTAAGCATGCCGATGCTGCTCTTTTTAGCACCCGCGCACGGATTTGTGCGAAAACGCGTTTTAAGCATGCACATGCATCTTTTGGTAGACGAGATTGAAGTTTTCTGCAAAACCATAACATGTGCATGCAAATGGTGCTTTTCGCAGAACGCGCACGTGGATTTCTACCAAACAACGTGCTAAGCATGCCGATGCTGCTCTTTTTAGCACCCGCGCACGGATTCGTGCGAAAACGCGTTTTAAGCATGCACATGCATTTTTTGGTAGACGTGATTTAAGTTTTCTGCAAAACCACAAGATGTGCATGCAAATGGTGCTTTTGGCAGAACGCGCACGTGGATTTCTACCAAACGACGTGCTAAGCATGCCGATGCTGCTCTTTTTAGCACCCGCGCACGGATTCGCGCGAAAACGCGTTTTAAGCATGCACATGCATCGTTTGGTAGACGCGGATGAAGTTTTCTGCAAAACCAGAAGATGTGCATGCAAATGGTGCTTTTGGCAGAACGCGCACGTGGATTTCTACCAAACGACGTGCTAAGCATGCCGATGCTGCTCTTTTTAGCACCCGCGCACGGATTTGTGCGAAAACGCGTTTTAAGCATGCACATGCATCTTTTGGTAGACGAGATTGAAGTTTTCTGCAAAACCACAAGATGTGCATGCAAATGGTGCTTTTCGCAGAACGCGCACGTGGATTTCTACCAAACAACGTGCTAAGCATGCCGATGCTGCTCTTTTTAGCACCCGCGCACGGATTCGTGCGAAAACGCGTTTTAAGCTTGCACATGCATCTTTTGGTAGACGCGGATGAAGTTTTCTGCAAAACCACAAGATGTGCATACAAATGGTGCTTTTGGCAGAACGCGCACGTGGATTTCTACCAAACGACGTGCTAAGCATGCCGATGCTGCTCTTTTTAGCACCCGCGCACGGATTCGTGCGAAAACGCGTTTTAAGCATGCACATGCATCTTTTGGTAGACGCGGATGAAGTTTTCTGCAAAACCACAAGATGTGCATGCAAATGGTGCTCTTGGCAGAACGCGCACGTGGATTTCTACCAAACGACGTGCTAAGCATGCCGATGCTGCTCTTTTTAGCACCCGCGCACGGATTAGTGCGAAAACGCGTTTTAAGCATGCAGATGCATCTTTTGGTAGACGAGATTGAAGTTTTCTGCAAAACCACAAGATGTGCATGCAAATGGTGCTTTTCGCAGAACGCGCACGTGGATTTCTACCAAACAACGTGCTAAGCATGCCGATGCTGCTCTTTTTAGCACCCGCGCACGGATTCGTGCGAAAACGCGTTTTAGGCATGCACATGCATCTTTTGGTAGACGCGGATGAAGTTTTCGGCAAAACCACAAGATGTGCATGCAAATGGTGCTTTTCGCAGAACGCGCACGTGGATTTCTACCAAACAACGTGCTAAGCATGCCGATGCTGCTCTTTTTAGCACCCGCGCACGGATTCGTGCGAAAACGCGTTTTAAGCATGCACATGCATCTTTTGGTAGACGAGATTGAAGTTTTCTGCAAAACCACAAGATGTGCATGCAAATGGTGCTTTTCGCAGAACGCGCACGTGGATTTCTACCAAACAACGTTCTAAGCATGCCGATGCTGCTCTTTTTAGCACCCGCGCACGGATTCGTGCGAAAATGCGTTTTAAGCATGCACATGCATCTTTTGGTAGACGAGATTGAAGTTTTCTGCAAAACCACAAGATGTGCATGCAAATGGTGCTTTTCGCAGAACGCCCACGTGGATTTCTACCAAACAACGTGCTAAGCATGCCGATGCTGCACTTTTTAGCACCCGCGCACGGATTTGTGCGAAAACGCGTTTTAAGCAAGCACATGCATCTTTTGGTAGACGAGATTGAAGTTTTCTGCAAAACCACAAGATGTGCATGCAAATGGTGCTTTTCGCAGAACGCGCACGTGGATTTCTACCAAACAACGTGCTAAGCATGCCGATGCTGCTCTTTTTAGCACCAGCGCGCGGATTTGTGTTAAAACGCGTTTTAAGCATGCACATGCATCTTTTGGTAGACGAGATTGAAGTTTTCTGCAAAACCACAAGGTGTGCATGCAAATGGTGCTTTTCGCAGAACGCGCACGTGGATTTCTACCAAACAACGTGCTAAGCATGCCGATGCTGCTCTTTTTAGCACCCGCGCACGGATTCGTGCGAAAACGCGTTTTAAGCATGCACATGCATCTTTTGGTAGACGAGATTGAAGTTTTCTGCAAAACCACAAGATGTGCATGCAAATGGTGCTTTTGGCAGAACGCGCACGTGGATTTCTACCAAACGACGTGCTAAGCATGCCGATGCTGCTCTTTTTAGCACCCGCGCACGGATTCGCGCGAAAACGCGTTTTAAGCATGCACATGCATCTTTTGGTAGACGCGGATGAAGTTTTCTAAAACCACAAGATGTGCATGCAAATGGTGCTTTTCGCAGAACGCGCACGTGGATTTCTACCAAACAACGTGCTAAGCATGCCGATGCTGCTCTTTTTAGCACCCGCGCACGGATTCGTGCGAAAACGCGTTTTAAGCATGCACATGCATCTTTTGGTAGACGAGATTGAAGTTTTCTGCAAAACCACAAGATGTGCATGCAAATGGTGCTTTTGGCAGAACGCGCACGTGGATTTCTACCAAACGACGTGCTAAGCATGCCGATGCTGCTCTTTTTAGCACCCGCGCACGGATTCGCGCGAAAACGCGTTTTAAGCATGCACATGCATCTTTTGGTAGACGCGGATGAAGTTTTCTGCAAAACCACAAGATGTGCATGCAAATGGTGCTTTTGGCAGAACGCGCACGTGGATTTCTACCAAACGACGTGCTAAGCATGGCGATGCTGCTCTTTTTAGCACCCGCGCACGGATTTGTGGGAAAACGCGTTTTAAGCATGCACATGCATCTTTTGGTAGACGAGATTGAAGTTTTCTGCAAAACCACAAGATGTGCATGCAAATGGTGCTTTTCGCAGAACGCGCACTTGGATTTCTACCAAACAACGTGCTAAGCATGCCGATGCTGCTCTTTTTAGCACCCGCGCACGGATTCGTGCGAAAACGCGTTTTAAGCATGCACATGCATCTTTTGGTAGACGAGATTGAAGTTTTCTGCAAAACCACAAGATGTGCATGCAAATGGTGCTTTTCGCAGAACGCGCACGTGGATTTCTACCAAACAACGTGCTAAGCATGCCGATGCTGCTCTTTTTAGCACCCGCGCACGGATTCGTGCGAAAACGCGTTTTAAGCATGCACATGCATCTTTTGGTAGACGAGATTGAAGTTTTCTGCAAAACCACAATATGTGCATGCAAATGGTGCTTTTCGCAGAACGCGCACGTGGATTTCTACCAAACAACGTGCTAAGCATGCCGATGCTGCTCTTTTTAGCACCCGCGCACGGATTCGTGCGAAAACGCGTTTTAAGCATGCACATGCATCTTTTGGTAGACGAGATTGAAGTTTTCTACAAAACCACAAGATGTGCATGCAAATGGTGCTTTTCGCAGAACGCCCACGTGGATTTCTACCAAACAACGTGCTAAGCATGCCGATGCTGCTCTTTTTAGCACCCGCGCACGGATTTGTGCGAAAACGCGTTTTAAGCATGCACATGCATCTTTTGGTAGACGAGATTGAAGTTTTCTGCAAAACCACAAGATGTGCATGCAAATGGTGCTTTTCGCAGAACGCGCACGTGGATTTCTACCAAACAACGTGCTAAGCATGCCGATGCTGCTCTTTTTAGCACCCGCGCACGGATTCGTGCGAAAACGCGTTTTAAGCATGGACATGCATCTTTTGGTAGACAAGATTGAAGTTTTCTGCAAAACCACAATATGTGCATGCAAATGGTGCTTTTCGCAAAACGCGCACGTGGATTTCTACCAAACAACGTGCTAAGCATGCCGATGCTGCTCTTTTTAGCACCCGCGCACGGATTCGCGCGAAAACGCGTTTTAAGCATGCACATGCATCTTTTGGTAGACGAGATTGAAGTTTTCTGCAAAACCACAAGATGTGCATGCAAATGGTGCTTTTCGCAGAACGCCCACGTGGATTTCTACCAAACAACGTGCTAAGCATGCCGATGCTGCTCTTTTTAGCACCCGCGCACGGATTTGTGCGAAAACGCGTTTTAAGCATGCACATGCATCTTTTGGTAGACGAGATTGAAGTTTTCTGCAAAACCACAAGATGTGCATGCAAATGGTGCTTTTCGCAGAACGCGCACGTGGATTTCTACCAAACAACGTGCTAAGCATGCCGATGCTGCTCTTTTTAGCACCCGCGCACGGATTCGTGCGAAAACGCGTTTTAAGCATGGACATGCATCTTTTGGTAGACAAGATTGAAGTTTTCTGCAAAACCACAATATGTGCATGCAAATGGTGCTTTTCGCAGAACGCGCACGTGGATTTCTACCAAACAACGTGCTAAGCATGCCGATGCTGCTCTTTTTAGCACCCGCGCACGGATTCGCGCGAAAACGCGTTTTAAGCATGCACATGCATCTTTTGGTAGACGAGATTGAAGTTTTCTGCAAAACCACAAGATGTGCATGCAAATGGTGCTTTTCGCAGAACGCCCACGTGGATTTCTACCAAACAACGTGCTAAGCATGCCGATGCTGCTCTTTTTAGCACCCGCGCACGGATTTGTGCGAAAACGCGTTTTAAGCATGCACATGCATCTTTTGGTAGACGAGATTGAAGTTTTCTGCAAAACCACAAGATGTGCATGCAAATGGTGCTTTTCGCAGAACGCGCACGTGGATTTCTACCAAACAACGTGCTAAGCATGCCGATGCTGCTCTTTTTAGCACCCGCGCACGGATTCGTGCGAAAACGCGTTTTAAGCATGCACATGCATCTTTTGGTAGACGAGATTGAAGTTTTCTGCAAAACCACAAGATGTGCATGCAAATGGTGCTTTTGGCAGAACGCGCACGTGGATTTCTACCAAACGACGTGCTAAGCATGCCGATGCTGCTCTTTTTAGCACCCGCGCACGGATTCGCGCGAAAACGCGTTTTAAGCATGCACATGCATCGTTTGGTAGACGCGGATGAAGTTTTCTGCAAAACCACAAGATGTGCATGCAAATGGTGCTCTTGGCAGAACGCGCACGTGGATTTCTACCAAACGACGTGCTAAGCATGCCGATGCTGCTCTTTTTAGCACCCGCGCACGGATTCGCGCGAAAACGCGTTTTAAGCATGCACATGCATCTTTTGGTAGACGAGATTGACGTTTTCTGCAAAACCACAAGATGTGCATGCAAATGGTGCTTTTCGCAGAACGCGCACGTGGATTTCTACCAAACAACGTGCTAAGCATGCCGATGCTGCTCTTTTTAGCACCCGCGCACGGATTCGTGCGAAAACGCGTTTTAAGCATGCACATGCATCTTTTGGTAGACGAGATTGAAGTTTTCTGCAAAACCAAGAGATGTGCATGCAAATGGTGCTTTTCGCAGAACGCCCACGTGGATTTCTACCAAACAACGTGCTAAGCATGCCGATGCTGCTCTTTTTAGCACCCGCGCACGGATTTGTGCGAAAACGCGTTTTAAGCATGCACATGCATCTTTTGGTAGACGAGATTGACGTTTTCTGCAAAACCACAAGATGTGCATGCAAATGGTGCTTTTCGCAGAACGCGCACGTGGATTTCTACCAAACAACGTGCTAAGCATGCCGATGCTGCTCTTTTTAGCACCCGCGCACGGATTCGTGCGAAAACGCGTTTTAAGCATGCACATGCATCTTTTGGTAGACGAGATTGAAGTTTTCTGCAAAACCACAAGATGTGCATGCAAATGGTGCTTTTCGCAGAACGCCCACGTGGATTTCTACCAAACAACGTGCTAAGCATGCCGATGCTGCTCTTTTTAGCACCCGCGCACGGATTTGTGCGAAAACGCGTTTTAAGCATGCACATGCATCTTTTGGTAGACGAGATTGACGTTTTCTGCAAAACCACAAGATGTGCATGCAAATGGTGCTTTTCGCAGAACGCGCACGTGGATTTCTACCAAACAACGTGCTAAGCATGCCGATGCTGCTCTTTTTAGCACCCGCGCACGGATTCGTGCGAAAACGCGTTTTAAGCATGCACATGCATCTTTTGGTAGACGAGATTGAAGTTTTCTGCAAAACCACAAGATGTGCATGCAAATGGTGCTTTTCGCAGAACGCCCACGTGGATTTCTACCAAACAACGTGCTAAGCATGCCGATGCTGCTCTTTTTAGCACCCGCGCACGGATTTGTGCGAAAACGCGTTTTAAGCATGCACATGCATCTTTTGGTAGACGAGATTGAAGTTTTCTGCAAAACCACAAGATGTGCATGCAAATGGTGCTTTTCGCAGAACGCGCACGTGGATTTCTACCAAACAACGTGCTAAGCATGCCGATGCTGCTCTTTTTAGCACCCGCGCACGGATTCGTGCGAAAACGCGTTTTAAGCATGGACATGCATCTTTTGGTAGACAAGATTGAAGTTTTCTGCAAAACCACAATATGTGCATGCAAATGGTGCTTTTCGCAGAACGCGCACGTGGATTTCTACCAAACAACGTGCTAAGCATGCCGATGCTGCTCTTTTTAGCACCCGCGCACGGATTCGTGCGAAAACGCGTTTTAAGCATGCACATGCATCTTTTGGTAGACGAGATTGAAGTTTTCTGCAAAACCACAAGATGTGCATGCAAATGGTGCTTTTCGCAGAACGCCCACGTGGATTTCTACCAAACAACGTGCTAAGCATGCCGATGCTGCTCTTTTTAGCACCCGCGCACGGATTTGTGCGAAAACGCGTTTTAAGCATGCACATGCATCTTTTGGTAGACGAGATTGAAGTTTTCTGCAAAACCACAAGATGTGCATGCAAATGGTGCTTTTCGCAGAACGCGCACGTGGATTTCTACCAAACAACGTGCTAAGCATGCCGATGCTGCTCTTTTTAGCACCCGCGCACGGATTCGTGCGAAAACGCGTTTTAAGCATGCACATGCATCTTTTGGTAGACGAGATTGAAGTTTTCTGCAAAACCACAAGATGTGCATGCAAATGGTGCTTTTGGCAGAACGCGCACGTGGATTTCTACCAAACGACGTGCTAAGCATGCCGATGCTGCTCTTTTTAGCACCCGCGCACGGATTCGCGCGAAAACGCGTTTTAAGCATGCACATGCATCGTTTGGTAGACGCGGATGAAGTTTTCTGCAAAACCACTAGATGTGCATGCAAATGGTGCTCTTGGCAGAACGCGCACGTGGATTTCTACCAAACGACGTGCTAAGCATGCCGATGCTGCTCTTTTTAGCACCCGCGCACGGATTCGTGCGAAAACGCGTTTTAAGCATGCACATGCATCTTTTGGTAGACGCGGATGAAGTTTTCTGCAAAACCACAAGATGTGCATGCAAATGGTGCTCTTGGCAGAACGCGCACTTGGATTACTACCAAACGACGTGCTAAGCATGCCGATGCTGCTCTTTTTAGCACCCGCGCACGGATTCGCGCGAAAACGCGTTTTAAGCATGCACATGCATCGTTTGGTAGACGCGGATGAAGTTTTCTGCAAAACCACTAGATGTGCATGCAAATGGTGCTCTTGGCAGAACGCGCACGTGGATTCCTACCAAACAACGTGCTAAGCATGCCGATGCTGCTCTTTTTAGCACCCGCGCACGGATTCGTGCGAAAACGCGTTTTAAGCATGCACATGCATCTTTTGGTAGACGCGGATGAAGTTTTCTGCAAAACCACAAGATGTGCATGCAAATGGTGCTCTTGGCAGAACGCGCACTTGGATTACTACCAAACGACGTGCTAAGCATGCCGATGCTGCTCTTTTTAGCACCCGCGCACGGATTCGTGCGAAAACGCGTTTTAAGCATGCACATGCATCTTTTGGTAGACGAGATTGAAGTTTTCTGCAAAACCACAAGATGTGCATGCAAATGGTGCTTTTCGCAGAACGCCCACATGGATTTCTACCAAACAACGTGCTAAGCATGCCGATGCTGCTCTTTTTAGCACCCGCGCACGGATTTGTGCGAAAACGCGTTTTAAGCATGCACATGCATCTTTTGGTAGACGAGATTGAAGTTTTCTGCAAAACCACAAGATGTGCATGCAAATGGTGCTTTTCGCAGAACGCGCACGTGGATTTCTACCAAACAACGTGCTAAGCATGCCGATGCTGCTCTTTTTAGCACCCGCGCACGGATTCGTGCGAAAACGCGTTTTAAGCATGGACATGCATCTTTTGGTAGACAAGATTGAAGTTTTCTGCAAAACCACAATATGTGCATGCAAATGGTGCTTTTCGCAGAACGCGCACGTGGATTTCTACCAAACAACGTGCTAAGCATGCCGATGCTGCTCTTTTTAGCACCCGCGCACGGATTCGTGCGAAAACGCGTTTTAAGCATGCACATGCATCTTTTGGTAGACGAGATTGAAGTTTTCTGCAAAACCACAAGATGTGCATGCAAATGGTGCTTTTCGCAGAACGCCCACGTGGATTTCTACCAAACAACGTGCTAAGCATGCCGATGCTGCTCTTTTTAGCACCCGCGCACGGATTTGTGCGAAAACGCGTTTTAAGCATGCACATGCATCTTTTGGTAGACGAGATTGAAGTTTTCTGCAAAACCAAAAGATGTGCATGCAAATGGTGCTTTTCGCAGAACGCGCACGTGGATTTCTACCAAACAACGTGCTAAGCATGCCGATGCTGCTCTTTTTAGCACCCGCGCACGGATTCGTGCGAAAACGCGTTTTAAGCATGCACATGCATCTTTTGGTAGACGAGATTGAAGTTTTCTGCAAAACCACAAGATGTGCATGCAAATGGTGCTTTTGGCAGAACGCGCACGTGGATTTCTACCAAACGACGTGCTAAGCATGCCGATGCTGCTCTTTTTAGCACCCGCGCACGGATTCGCGCGAAAACGCGTTTTAAGCATGCACATGCATCGTTTGGTAGACGCGGATGAAGTTTTCTGCAAAACCACTAGATGTGCATGCAAATGGTGCTCTTGGCAGAACGCGCACGTGGATTTCTACCAAACGACGTGCTAAGCATGCCGATGCTGCTCTTTTTAGCACCCGCGCACGGATTTGTGCGAAAACGCGTTTTAAGCATGCACATGCATCTTTTGGTACACGAGATTGAAGTTTTCTGCAAAACCACAAGATGTGCATGCAAATGGTGCTTTTCGCAGAACGCGCACGTGGATTCCTACCAAACAACGTGCTAAGCATGCCGATGCTGCTCTTTTTAGCACCCGCGCACGGATTCGTGCGAAAACGCGTTTTAAGCATGCACATGCATCTTTTGGTAGACGCGGATGAAGTTTTCTGCAAAACCACAAGATGTGCATGCAAATGGTGCTCTTGGCAGAACGCGCACTTGGATTACTACCAAACGACGTGCTAAGCATGCCGATGCTGCTCTTTTTAGCACCCGCGCACGGATTCGTGCGAAAACGCGTTTTAAGCATGCACATGCATCTTTTGGTAGACGAGATTGAAGTTTTCTGCAAAACCACAAGATGTGCATGCAAATGGTGCTTTTCGCAGAACGCGCACGTGGATTTCTACCAAACAACGTGCTAAGCATGCCGATGCTGCTCTTTTTAGCACCCGCGCACGGATTCGTGCGAAAACGCGTTTTAAGCATGCACATGCATCTTTTGGTAGACGAGATTGAAGTTTTCTGCAAAACCACAAGATGTGCATGCAAATGGTGCTTTTCGCAGAACGCGCACGTGGATTTCTACCAAACAACGTGCTAAGCATGCCGATGCTGCTCTTTTTAGCACCCGCGCACGGATTCGTGCGAAAACGCGTTTTAAGCATGCACATGCATCTTTTGGTAGACGAGATTGAAGTTTTCTGCAAAACCACAAGATGTGCATGCAAATGGTGCTTTTCGCAGAACGCGCACGTAGATTTCTACCAAACAACGTTCTAAGCATGCCGATGCTGCTCTTTTTAGCACCCGCGCACGGATTCGTGCGAAAACGCGTTTTAAGCATGCACATGCATCTTTTGGTAGACGAGATTGAAGTTTTCTGCAAAACCACAAGATGTGCATGCAAATGGTGCTTTTCGCAGAACGCCCACGTGGATTTCTACCAAACAACGTGCTAAGCATGCCGATGCTGCTCTTTTTAGCACCCACGCACGGATTTGTGCGAAAACGCGTTTTAAGCATGCACATGCATCTTTTGGTAGACGAGATTGAAGTTTTCTGCAAAACCACAAGATGTGCATGCAAATGGTGCTTTTCGCAGAACGCGCACGTGGATTTCTACCAAACAACGTGCTAAGCATGCCGATGCTGCTCTTTTTAGCACCCGCGCACGGATTCGTGCGAAAACGCGTTTTAAGCATGCACATGCATCTTTTGGTAGACGAGATTGAAGTTTTCTGCAAAACCACAAGATGTGCATGCAAATGGTGCTTTTGGCAGAACGCGCACGTGGATTTCTACCAAACGACGTGCTAAGCATGCCTATGCTGCTCTTTTTAGCACCCGCGCTCGGATTCGCGCGAAAACGCGTTTTAAGCATGCACATGCATCTTTTGGTAGACGAGATTGAAGTTTTCTGCAAAACCACAAGATGTGCATGCAAATGGTGCTTTTCGCAGAACGCGCACGTGGATTTCTACCAAACAACGTGCTAAGCATGCCGATGCTGCTCTTTTTAGCACCCGCGCACGGATTCGTGCGAAAACGCGTTTTAAGCATGCACATGCATCTTTTGGTAGACGAGATTGAAGTTTTCTGCAAAACCACAAGATGTGCATGCAAATGGTGCTTTTCGCAGAACGCGCACGTGGATTTCTACCAAACAACGTGCTAAGCATGCCGATGCTGCTCTTTTTAGCACCCGCGCACGGATTCATGCGAAAACGCGTTTTAAGCATGCACATGCATCTTTTGGTAGACGAGATTGAAGTTTTCTGCAAAACCACAATATGTGCATGCAAATGGTGCTTTTCGCAGAACGCGCACGTGGATTTCTACCAAACAACGTGCTAAGCATGCCGATGCTGCTCTTTTTAGCACCCGCGCACGGATTCGTGCGAAAACGCGTTTTAAGCATGCACATGCATCTTTTGGTAGACGAGATTGAAGTTTTCTACAAAACCACAAGATGTGCATGCAAATGGTGCTTTTCGCAGAACGCCCACGTGGATTTCTACCAAACAACGTGCTAAGCATGCCGATGCTGCTCTTTTTAGCACCCGCGCACGGATTCGCGCGAAAACGCGTTTTAAGCATGCACATGCATCTTTTGGTAGACGAGATTGAAGTTTTCTGCAAAACCACAAGATGTGCATGCAAATGGTGCTTTTCGCAGAACGCCCACGTGGATTTCTACCAAACAACGTGCTAAGCATGCCGATGCTGCTCTTTTTAGCACCCGCGCACGGATTTGTGCGAAAACGCGTTTTAAGCATGCACATGCATCTTTTGGTAGACGAGATTGAAGTTTTCTGCAAAACCACAAGATGTGCATGCAAATGGTGCTTTTCGCAGAACGCGCACGTGGATTTCTACCAAACAACGTGCTAAGCATGCCGATGCTGCTCTTTTTAGCACCCGCGCACGGATTCGTGCGAAAACGCGTTTTAAGCATGGACATGCATCTTTTGGTAGACAAGATTGAAGTTTTCTGCAAAACCACAATATGTGCATGCAAATGGTGCTTTTCGCAAAACGCGCACGTGGATTTCTACCAAACAACGTGCTAAGCATGCCGATGCTGCTCTTTTTAGCACCCGCGCACGGATTCGCGCGAAAACGCGTTTTAAGCATGCACATGCATCTTTTGGTAGACGAGATTGAAGTTTTCTGCAAAACCACAAGATGTGCATGCAAATGGTGCTTTTCGCAGAACGCCCACGTGGATTTCTACCAAACAACGTGCTAAGCATGCCGATGCTGCTCTTTTTAGCACCCGCGCACGGATTTGTGCGAAAACTCGTTTTAAGCATGCACATGCATCTTTTGGTAGACGAGATTGAAGTTTTCTGCAAAACCACAAGATGTGCATGCAAATGGTGCTTTTCGCAGAACGCGCACGTGGATTTCTACCAAACAACGTGCTAAGCATGCCGATGCTGCTCTTTTTAGCACCCGCGCACGGATTCGTGCGAAAACGCGTTTTAAGCATGCACATGCATCTTTTGGTAGACGCGGATGAAGTTTTCTGCAAAACCACAAGATGTGCATGCAAATGGTGCTCTTGGCAGAACGCGCACTTGGATTACTACCAAACGACGTGCTAAGCATGCCGATGCTGCTCTTTTTAGCACCCGCGCACGGATGCGTGCGAAAACGCGTTTTAAGCATGCACATGCATCTTTTGGTAGACGAGATTGAAGTTTTCTGCAAAACCACAAGATGTGCATGCAAATGGTGCTTTTCGCAGAACGCGCACGTGGATTTCAACCAAACAACGTGCTAAGCATGCCGATGCTGCTCTTTTTAGCACCCGCGCACGGATTCGTGCGAAAACGCGTTTTAAGCATGCACATGCATCTTTTGGTAGACGAGATTGAAGTTTTCTGCAAAACCACAAGATGTGCATGCAAATGGTGCTTTTCGCAGAACGCGCACGTGGATTTCTACCAAACAACGTGCTAAGCATGCCGATGCTGCTCTTTTTAGCACCCGCGCACGGATTCGTGCGAAAACGCGTTTTAAGCATGCACATGCATCTTTTGGTAGACGAGATTGAAGTTTTCTGCAAAACCACAAGATGTGCATGCAAATGGTGCTTTTCGCAGAACGCGCACGTAGATTTCTACCAAACAACGTTCTAAGCATGCCGATGCTGCTCTTTTTAGCACCCGCGCACGGATTCGTGCGAAAACGCGTTTTAAGCATGCACATGCATCTTTTGGTAGACGAGATTGAAGTTTTCTGCAAAACCACAAGATGTGCATGCAAATGGTGCTTTTCGCAGAACGCCCACGTGGATTTGTACCAAACAACGTGCTAAGCATGCCGATGCTGCTCTTTTTAGCACCCACGCTCGGATTTGTGCGAAAACGCGTTTTAAGCATGCACATGCATCTTTTGGTAGACGAGATTGAAGTTTTCTGCAAAACCACAAGATGTGCATGCAAATGGTGCTTTTCGCAGAACGCGCACGTGGATTTCTACCAAACAACGTGCTAAGCATGCCGATGCTGCTCTTTTTAGCACCCGCGCACGGATTCGTGCGAAAACGCGTTTTAAGCATGCACATGCATCTTTTGGTTGACGAGATTGAAGTTTTCTGCAAAACCACAAGATGTGCATGCAAATGGCGCTTTTGGCAGAACGCGCACGTGGATTTCTACCAAACGACGTGCTAAGCATGCCGATGCTGCTCTTTTTAGCACCCGCGCACGGATTCGCGCGAAAACGCGTTTTAAGCATGCACATGCATCTTTTGGTAGACGAGATTGAAGTTTTCTGCAAAACCACAAGATGTGCATGCAAATGGTGCTTTTCGCAGAACGCGCACGTGGATTTCTACCAAACAACGTGCTAAGCATGCCGATGCTGCTCTTTTTAGCACCCGCGCACGGATTCGTGCGAAAACGCGTTTTAAGCATGCACATGCATCTTTTGGTAGACGAGATTGAAGTTTTCTGCAAAACCACAAAATGTGCATGCAAATGGTGCTTTTCGCAGAACGCGCACGTGGATTTCTACCAAACAACGTGCTAAGCATGCCGATGCTGCTCTTTTTAGCACCCGCGCACGGATTCATGCGAAAACGCGTTTTAAGCATGCACATGCATCTTTTGGTAGACGAGATTGAAGTTTTCTGCAAAACCACAAGATGTGCATGCAAATGGTGCTTTTGGCAGAACGCGCACGTGGATTTCTACCAAACGACGTGCTAAGCATGCCGATGCTGCTCTTTTTAGCACCCGCGCACGGATTCGCGCGAAAACGCGTTTTAAGCATGCACATGCATCGTTTGGTAGACGCGGATGAAGTTTTCTGCAAAACCACAAGATGTGCATGCAAATGGTGCTCTTGGCAGAACGCGCACGTGGATTTCTACCAAACGACGTGCTAAGCATGCCGATGCTGCTCTTTTTAGCACCCGCGCACGGATTTGTGCGAAAACGCGTTTTAAGCATGCACATGCATCTTTTGGTAGACGAGATTGACGTTTTCTGCAAAACCACAAGATGTGCATGCAAATGGTGCTTTTCGCAGAACGCGCACGTGGATTTCTACCAAACAACGTGCTAAGCATGCCGATGCTGCTCTTTTTAGCACCCGCGCACGGATTCGTGCGAAAACGCGTTTTAAGCATGCACATGCATCTTTTGGTAGACGCGGATGAAGTTTTCTGCAAAACCACAAGATGTGCATGCAAATGGTGCTCTTGGCAGAACGCGCACTTGGATTACTACCAAACGACGTGCTAAGCATGCCGATGCTGCTCTTTTTAGCACCCGCGCACGGATGCGTGCGAAAACGCGTTTTAAGCATGCACATGCATCTTTTGGTAGACGAGATTGAAGTTTTCTGCAAAACCACAAGATGTGCATGCAAATGGTGCTTTTCGCAGAACGCGCACGTGGATTTCTACCAAACAACGTGCTAAGCATGCCGATGCTGCTCTTTTTAGCACCCGCGCACGGATTCGTGCGAAAACGCGTTTTAAGCATGCACATGCATCTTTTGGTAGACGAGATTGAAGTTTTCTGCAAAACCACAAGATGTGCATGCAAATGGTGCTTTTCGCAGAACGCGCACGTGGATTTCTACCAAACAACGTGCTAAGCATGCCGATGCTGCTCTTTTTAGCACCCGCGCACGGATTCGTGCGAAAACGCGTTTTAAGCATGCACATGCATCTTTTGGTAGACGAGATTGAAGTTTTCTGCAAAACCACAAGATGTGCATGCAAATGGTGCTTTTCGCAGAACGCGCACGTAGATTTCTACCAAACAACGTTCTAAGCATGCCGATGCTGCTCTTTTTAGCACCCGCGCACGGATTCGTGCGAAAACGCGTTTTAAGCATGCACATGCATCTTTTGGTAGACGAGATTGAAGTTTTCTGCAAAACCACAAGATGTGCATGCAAATGGTGCTTTTCGCAGAACGCCCACGTGGATTTGTACCAAACAACGTGCTAAGCATGCCGATGCTGCTCTTTTTAGCACCCACGCACGGATTTGTGCGAAAACGCGTTTTAAGCATGCACATGCATCTTTTGGTAGACGAGATTGAAGTTTTCTGCAAAACCACAAGATGTGCATGCAAATGGTGCTTTTCGCAGAACGCGCACGTGGATTTCTACCAAACAACGTGCTAAGCATGCCGATGCTGCTCTTTTTAGCACCCGCGCACGGATTCGTGCGAAAACGCGTTTTAAGCATGCGCATGCATCTTTTGGTTGACGAGATTGAAGTTTTCTGCAAAACCACAAGATGTGCATGCAAATGGCGCTTTTGGCAGAACGCGCACGTGGATTTCTACCAAACGACGTGCTAAGCATGCCGATGCTGCTCTTTTTAGCACCCGCGCACGGATTCGCGCGAAAACGCGTTTTAAGCATGCACATGCATCTTTTGGTAGACGAGATTGAAGTTTTCTGCAAAACCACAAGATGTGCATGCAAATGGTGCTTTTCGCAGAACGCGCACGTGGATTTCTACCAAACAACGTGCTAAGCATGCCGATGCTGCTCTTTTTAGCACCCGCGCACGGATTCGTGCGAAAACGCGTTTTAAGCATGCACATGCATCTTTTGGTAGACGAGATTGAAGTTTTCTGCAAAACCACAAGATGTGCATGCAAATGGTGCTTTACGCAGAACGCGCACGTGGATTTCTACCAAACAACGTGCTAAGCATGCCGATGCTGCTCTTTTTAGCACCCGCGCACGGATTCATGCGAAAACGCGTTTTAAGCATGCACATGCATCTTTTGGTAGACGAGATTGAAGTTTTCTGCAAAACCACAATATGTGCATGCAAATGGTGCTTTTCGCAGAACGCGCACGTGGATTTCTACCAAACAACGTGCTAAGCATGCCGATGCTGCTCTTTTTAGCACCCGCGCACGGATTCGTGCGAAAACGCGTTTTAAGCATGCACATGCATCTTTTGGTAGACGAGATTGAAGTTTTCTACAAAACCACAAGATGTGCATGCAAATGGTGCTTTTCGCAGAACGCCCACGTGGATTTCTACCAAACAACGTGCTAAGCATGCCGATGCTGCTCTTTTTAGCACCCGCGCACGGATTTGTGCGAAAACGCGTTTTAAGCATGCACATGCATCTTTTGGTAGACGAGATTGAAGTTTTCTGCAAAACCACAAGATGTGCATGCAAATGGTGCTTTTCGCAGAACGCGCACGTGGATTTCTACCAAACAACGTGCTAAGCATGCCGATGCTGCTCTTTTTAGCACCCGCGCACGGATTCGTGCGAAAACGCGTTTTAAGCATGGACATGCATCTTTTGGTAGACAAGATTGAAGTTTTCTGCAAAACCACAATATGTGCATGCAAATGGTGCTTTTCGCAGAACGCGCACGTGGATTTCTACCAAACAACGTGCTAAGCATGCCGATGCTGCTCTTTTTAGCACCCGCGCACGGATTCGCGCGAAAACGCGTTTTAAGCATGCACATCCATCTTTTGGTAGACGAGATTGAAGTTTTCTGCAAAACCACAAGATGTGCATGCAAATGGTGCTTTTCGCAGAACGCCCACGTGGATTTCTACCAAACAACGTGCTAAGCATGCCGATGCTGCTCTTTTTAGCACCCGCGCACGGATTCGTGCGAAAACGCGTTTTAAGCATGGACATGCATCTTTTGGTAGACAAGATTGAAGTTTTCTGCAAAACCACAATATGTGCATGCAAATGGTGCTTTTCGCAGAACGCGCACGTGGATTTCTACCAAACAACGTGCTAAGCATGCCGATGCTGCTCTTTTTAGCACCCGCGCACGGATTCGCGCGAAAACGCGTTTTAAGCATGCACATCCATGTTTTGGTAGACGAGATTGAAGTTTTCTGCAAAACCACAAGATGTGCATGCAAATGGTGCTTTTCGCAGAACGCCCACGTGGATTTCTACCAAACAACGTGCTAAGCATGCCGATGCTGCTCTTTTTAGCACCCGCGCACGGATTTGTGCGAAAACGCGTTTTAAGCATGCACATGCATCTTTTGGTAGACGAGATTGAAGTTTTCTGCAAAACCACAAGATGTGCATGCAAATGGTGCTTTTCGCAGAACGCGCACGTGGATTTCTACCAAGCAACGTGCTAAGCATGCCGATGCTGCTCTTTTTAGCACCCGCGCACGGATTCGTGCGAAAACGCGTTTTAAGCATGCACATGCATCTTTTGGTAGACGAGATTGAAGTTTTCTGCAAAACCACAAGATGTGCATGCAAATGGTGCTTTTGGCAGAACGCGCACGTGGATTTCTACCAAACGACGTGCTCAGCATGCCGATGCTGCTCTTTTTAGCACCCGCGCACGGATTCGCGCGAAAACGCGTTTTAAGCATGCACATGCATCGTTTGGTAGACGCGGATGAAGTTTTCTGCAAAACCACAAGATGTGCATGCAAATGGTGCTCTTGGCAGAACGCGCACGTGGATTTCTACCAAACGACGTGCTAAGCATGCCGATGCTGCTCTTTTTAGCACCCGCGCACGGATTTGTGCGAAAACGCGTTTTAAGCATGCACATGCATCTTTTGGTAGACGAGATTGACGTTTTCTGCAAAACCACAAGATGTGCATGCAAATGGTGCTTTTCGCAGAACGCGCACGTGGATTTCTACCAAACAACGTGCTAAGCATGCCGATGCTGCTCTTTTTAGCACCCGCGCACGGATTCGTGCGAAAACGCGTTTTAAGCATGCACATGCATCTTTTGGTAGACGAGATTGAAGTTTTCTGCAAAACCACAAGATGTGCATGCAAATGGTGCTTTTCGCAGAACGCCCACGTGGATTTCTACCAAACAACGTGCTAAGCATGCCGATGCTGCTCTTTTTAGCACCCGCGCACGGACTTGTGCGAAAACGCGTTTTAAGCATGCACATGCATCTTTTGGTAGACGAGATTGACGTTTTCTGCAAAACCACAAGATGTGCATGCAAATGGTGCTTTTCGCAGAACGCGCACGTGGATTTCTACCAAACAATGTGCTAAGCATGCCGATGCTGCTCTTTTTAGCACCCGCGCACGGATTCGTGCGAAAACGCGTTTTAAGCATGCACATGCATCTTTTGGTAGACGAGATTGAAGTTTTCTGCAAAACCACAAGATGTGCATGCAAATGGTGCTTTTCGCAGAACGCCCACGTGGATTTCTACCAAACAACGTGCTAAGCATGCCGATGCTGCTCTTTTTAGCACCCGCGCACGGATTTGTGCGAAAACGCGTTTTAAGCATGCACATGCATCTTTTGGTAGACGAGATTGAAGTTTTCTGCAAAACCACAAGATGTGCATGCAAATGGTGCTTTTCGCAGAACGCGCACGTGGATTTCTACCAAACAACGTGCTAAGCATGCCGATGCTGCTCTTTTTAGCACCCGCGCACGGATTCGTGCGAAAACGCGTTTTAAGCATGGACATGCATCTTTTGGTAGACAAGATTGAAGTTTTCTGCAAAACCACAATATGTGCATGCAAATGGTGCTTTTCGCAGAACGCGCACGTGGATTTCTACCAAACAACGTGCTAAGCATGCCGATGCTGCTCTTTTTAGCACCCGCGCACGGATTCGTGCGAAAACGCGTTTTAAGCATGCACATGCATCTTTTGGTAGACGAGATTGAAGTTTTCTGCAAAACCACAAGATGTGCATGCAAATGGTGCTTTTCGCAGAACGCCCACGTGGATTTCTACCAAACAACGTGCTAAGCATGCCGATGCTGCTCTTTTTAGCACCCGCGCACGGATTTCTGCGAAAACGCGTTTTAAGCATGCACATGCATCTTTTGGTAGACGAGATTGAAGTTTTCTGCAAAACCACAAGATGTGCATGCAAATGGTGCTTTTCGCAGAACGCGCACGTGGATTTCTACCAAACAACGTGCTAAGCATGCCGATGCTGCTCTTTTTAGCACCCGCGCATGGATTCGTGCGAAAACGCGTTTTAAGCATGCACATGCATCTTTTGGTAGACGAGATTGAAGTTTTCTGCAAAACCACAAGATGTGCATGCAAATGGTGCTTTTGGCAGAACGCGCACGTGGATTTCTACCAAACGACGTGCTAAGCATGCCGATGCTGCTCTTTTTAGCACCCGCGCACGGATTCGCGCGAAAACGCGTTTTAAGCATGCACATGCATCGTTTGGTAGACGCGGATGAAGTTTTCTGCAAAACCACTAGATGTGCATGCAAATGGTGCTCTTGGCAGAACGCACACGTGGATTTCTACCAAACGACGTGCTAAGCATGCCGATGCTGCTCTTTTTAGCACCCGCGCACGGATTTGTGCGAAAACGCGTTTTAAGCATGCACATGCATCTTTTGGTACACGAGATTGAAGTTTTCTGCAAAACCACAAGATGTGCATGCAAATGGTGCTTTTCGCAGAACGCGCACGTGGATTCCTACCAAACAACGTGCTAAGCATGCCGATGCTGCTCTTTTTAGCACCCGCGCACGGATTCGTGCGAAAACGCGTTTTAAGCATGCACATGCATCTTTTGGTAGACGCGGATGAAGTTTTCTGCAAAACCACAAGATGTGCATGCAAATGGTGCTCTTGGCAGAACGCGCACTTGGATTACTACCAAACGACGTGCTAAGCATGCCGATGCTGCTCTTTTTAGCACCCGCGCACGGATTCGTGCGAAAACGCGTTTTAAGCATGCACATGCATCTTTTGGTAGACGAGATTGAAGTTTTCTGCAAAACCACAAGATGTGCATGCAAATGGTGCTTTTCGCAGAACGGGCACGTGGATTTCTACCAAACAACGTGCTAAGCATGCCGATGCTGCTCTTTTTAGCACCCGCGCACGGATTCGTGCGAAAACGCGTTTTAAGCATGCACATGCATCTTTTGGTAGACGAGATTGAAGTTTTCTGCAAAACCACAAGATGTGCATGCAAATGGTGCTTTTCGCAGAACGCGCACGCGGATTTCTACAAAACAACGTGCTAAGCATGCCGATGCTGTTCTTTTTAGCACCCGCGCACGGATTCGTGCGAAAACGCGTTTTAAGCATGCACATGCATCTTTTGGTAGACGAGATTGAAGTTTTCTGCAAAACCACAAGATGTGCATGCAAATGGTGCTTTTCGCAGAACGCGCACGTAGATTTCTACCAAACAACGTTCTAAGCATGCCGATGCTGCTCTTTTTAGCACCCGCGCACGGATTCGTGCGAAAACGCGTTTTAAGCATGCACATGCATCTTTTGGTAGACGAGATTGAAGTTTTCTGCAAAACCACAAGATGTGCATGCAAATGGTGCTTTTCGCAGAACGCCCACGTGGATTTCTACCAAACAACGTGCTAAGCATGCCGATGCTGCTCTTTTTAGCACCCACGCACGGATTTGTGCGAAAACGCGTTTTAAGCATGCACATGCATCTTTTGGTAGACGAGATTGAAGTTTTCTGCAAAACCACAAGATGTGCATGCAAATGGTGCTTTTCGCAGAACGCGCACGTGGATTTCTACCAAACAACGTGCTAAGCATGCCGATGCTGCTCTTTTTAGCACCCGCGCACGGATTCGTGCGAAAACGCGTTTTAAGCATGCACATGCATCTTTTGGTAGACGAGATTGAAGTTTTCTGCAAAACCACAAGATGTGCATGCAAATGGTGCTTTTGGCAGAACGCGCACGTGGATTTCTACCAAACGACGTGCTAAGCATGCCGATGCTGCTCTTTTTAGCACCCGCGCACGGATTCGCGCGAAAACGCGTTTTAAGCATGCACATGCATCTTTTGGTAGACGAGATTGAAGTTTTCTGCAAAACCACAAGATGTGCATGCAAATGGTGCTTTTCGCAGAACGCGCACGTGGATTTCTACCAAACAACGTGCTAAGCATGCCGATGCTGCTCTTTTTAGCACCCGCGCACGGATTCGCGCGAAAACGCGTTTTAAGCATGCACATGCATCTTTTGGTAGACGCGGATGAAGTTTTCTGCAAAACCACAAGATGTGCATGCAAATGGTGCTTTTGGCAGAACGCGCACGTGGATTTCTACCAAACGACGTGCTAAGCATGGCGATGCTGCTCTTTTTAGCACCCGCGCACGGATTTGTGCGAAAACACGTTTTAAGCATGCACATGCATCTTTTGGTAGACGAGATTGAAGTTTTCTGCAAAACCACAAGATGTGCATGCAAATGGTGCTTTTCGCAGAACGCGCACGTGGATTTCTACCAAACAACGTGCTAAGCATGCCGATGCTGCTCTTTTTAGCACCCGCGCACGGATTCGTGCGAAAACGCGTTTTAAGCATGCACATGCATCTTTTGGTAGACGAGATTGAAGTTTTCTGCAAAACCACAAGATGTGCATGCAAATGGTGCTTTTCGCAGAACGCGCACGTGGATTTCTACCAAACAACGTGCTAAGCATGCCGATGCTGCTCTTTTTAGCACCAGCGCACGGATTCGTGCGAAAACGCGTTTTAAGCATGCACATGCATCTTTTGGTAGACGAGATTGAAGTTTTCTGCAAAACCACAATATGTGCATGCAAATGGTGCTTTTCGCAGAACGCGCACGTGGATTTCTACCAAACAACGCGCTAAGCATGCCGATGCTGCTCTTTTTAGCACCCGCGCACGGATTCGTGCGAAAACGCGTTTTAAGCATGCACATGCATCTTTTGGTAGACGAGATTGAAGTTTTCTGCAAAACCACAAGATGTGCATGCAAATGGTGCTTTTCGCAGAACGCCCACGTGGATTTCTACCAAACAACGTGCTAAGCATGCCGATGCTGCTCTTTTTAGCACCCGCGCACGGATTTGTGCGAAAACGCGTTTTAAGCATGCACATGCATCTTTTGGTAGACGAGATTGAAGTTTTCTGCAAAACCACAAGATGTGCATGCAAATGGTGCTTTTCGCAGAACGCGCACGTGGATTTCTACCAAACAACGTGCTAAGCATGCCGATGCTGCTCTTTTTAGCACCCGCGCACGGATTCGTGCGAAAACGCGTTTTAAGCATGCACATGCATCTTTTGGTAGACGAGATTGAAGTTTTCTGCAAAACCACAAGATGTGCATGCAAATGGTGCTTTTCGCAGAACGCGCACGTGGATTTCTACCAAACAACGTGCTAAGCATGCCGATGCTGCTCTTTTTAGCACCCGCGCACGGATTCGTGCGAAAACGCGTTTTAAGCATGCACATGCATCTTTTGGTAGACGCGGATGAAGTTTTCTGCAAAACCACAATATGTGCATGCAAATGGTGCTTTTCGCAGAACGCGCACGTGGATTTCTACCAAACAACGTGCTAAGCATGCCGATGCTGCTCTTTTTAGCACCCGCGCACGGATTCGTGCGAAAACGCGTTTTAAGCATGCACATGCATCTTTTGGTAGACGCGGATGAAGTTTTCTGCAAAACCACAAGATGTGCATGCAAATGGTGCTCTTGGCAGAACGCGCACTTGGATTACTACCAAACAACGTGCTAAGCATGCCGATGCTGCTCTTTTTAGCACCCGCGCACGGATTCGTGCGAAAACGCGTTTTAAGCATGCACATGCATCTTTTGGTAGACGAGATTGAAGTTTTCTGCAAAACCACAAGATGTGCATGCAAATGGTGCTTTTCGCAGAACGCGCACGTGGATTTCTACCAAACAACGTGCTAAGCATGCCGATGCTGCTCTTTTTAGCACCCGCGCACGAATTCGTGCGAAAACGCGTTTTAAGCATGCACATGCATCTTTTGGTAGACGAGATTGAAGTTTTCTGCAAAACCACAAGATGTGCATGCAAATGATGCTTTTCGCAGAACGCGCACGTGGATTTCTACCAAACAACGTGCTAAGCATGCCGATGCTGCTCTTTTTAGCACCCGCGCACGGATTCGTGCAAAAACGCGTTTTAAGCATGCACATGCATCTTTTGGTAGACGAGATTGAAGTTTTCTGCAAAACCACAAGATGTGCATGCAAATGGTGCTTTTCGCAGAACGCGCACGTGGATTTCTACTAAACAACGTTCTAAGCATGCCGATGCTGCTCTTTTTAGCACCCGCGCAGGGATTCGTGCGAAAACGCGTTTTAAGCATGCACATGCATCTTTTGGTAGACGAGATTGAAGTTTTCTGCAAAACCACAAGATGTGCATGCAAATGGTGCTTTTCGCAGAACGCGCACGTGGATTTCTACCAAACAACGTGCTAAGCATGCCGATGCTGCTCTTGTTAGCACCCGCGCACGGATTCGTGCGAAAACGCGTTTTAAGCATGCACATGCATCTTTTGGTAGACGCGGATGAAGTTTTCTGCAAAACCACAAGATGTGCATGCAAATGGTGCTCTTGGCAGAACGCGCACGTGGATTTCTACCAAACGGCGTGCTAAGCATGCCGATGCTGCTCTTTTTAGCACCCGCGCACGGATTTTTGCGAAAACGCGTTTTAAGCATGCACATGCATCTTTTGGTAGACGAGATTAAAGTTTTCTGCAAAACCACAAGTTGTGCATGCAAATGCTGCTTTTCGCAGAACGCGCACGTAGATTTCTACCAAACAACGTGCTAAGCATCTGTCTCGCGTGTGT
>NW_027315453.1:0-12500 GCF_023375885.2 Dermacentor andersoni
CACGAAATGAACGTCCCTTTGTTACCCTTTTGTTACCGCGGCTTCGAAACCGTGCGTAATACCAATTTAATTGTGTCCTGGTTGGCCGTTTGTCAGCACTTTGTGTTCTTCTAGAAAATCAACTACTAGTTTATAAATTACGTGCGCGAAATTTTCCTCCGTGTGCACCACCAAAATACTTAAAGAAGAGAGAATGCGTCCGGGGCCTTGGGATTTCGAAATGACGTGCTCTGAAATTTTCACATCCGCCATTGGAAAGATAATTATTATCCGTCGTAAAAAAAAAAAAAAAGAAAAAAAAAAAAGAAAGAAATCACATTTGAAATTATCATTGAAAGTGGCCACGTTTTTCGGGGCATGTCTTGATGAAATAATCTCAGTTCAGTTCAGCATGATTGGATTTCATCTTTTCCAGTATTCTCAGTACTCTCGTTGTAGTACCAATTGCCGGCAGATTTTTTTTTTTAGTTGTTTAGAGTTATACATTCCTGAACGATGTTTTTCTTTTCCTCAAAGCTAGCCATAGAACCAGCGCTTTCTATAAAATCATGACAATAAGAATCCAGCATATCGGTTCATCTTCGGCGCGATTAAAGTTCGGGAACTGGCGATTTTTTATTGCCGTGATCAAGAAGGTTAACACCAGATAAGGCGTGATATTTCAGCATACCAGTCGCGATATCTAATCGAATCTAAGATTGAAATGGCGTTCTGAATTCTTTCGGTTCCAGATAGAAAGAAACAGAAAAAAAAAAAAAAAAGAAAGGATGTGATTGATTGCCATTCAAATCTGAAGACCGCGTGGAGAAAGTGTTCCGGTTTACATTCGGCAAATCAAAATGAACGGCTAAAATTAATCTATCGTCTGGTTTCATGCGCGAGATCACGTAAAAGGCAGCCATTCTTCTTAACATGGTTTCTCTCTTTTGCTCTCTCATTCGCGCACGGAAATTTCTTCGTACGGGAATTTTATGAAGCGAAGGCGGCTGCAGACCATTTTCTTTGTTTAGTTCATGTTCGTAGGCGCAAATTACAAACCTAACACTTGGAGCAACATTTCCACTACTCTAGAGGGGCATGAACTGTAGACAGTGCACGCTTTCTCATTTATCCAATCGCTCGCAAACACATTGCATTGCTAGTCTACAGTGGCAATACAAAGTGACGTTTCACCATGCACGTCGAAGTTCATTACCAGTACCGCGCCAGCATCGACCGGCCGGCGAAGCGACGAGCTCAGCAGCGCATGCGCAAGGCCCGACACCACCCCAACCGAGCTTCCCTGCTTATCGGAGAGAACAAGTGCGCGTGAACACGGGCGCGTCTGAGTATCTGGATTTAAAAAAAAAAAAAGAAAACAAAGAAAGCGTTTCCGAGATATTGACAAAGACAAGTGGTCGCGGTCGCTCTGAATCTTATCGTATTATAGAAAACGTGGGAAGGCGGCGCTTCCTCGAGGGTCAGAAAGTACAATCGTCGAACTAGGTGGCAAGTGGAGTACATCCTTTTTCTTGGAACGGTTTGCAATTGACTGCTTGAATGTGCCGACCACGCGTCGCGGGTCGCGTATAGAGCCAACCGTTGGCAAGCACGCGTCTAGCGTAGCAGCAGAACCGATCGCGGTTGCGATAACCCATCGTTGGCAGCGAAAAAGAAAAACACCCACACGCAGTTTGTAGCAATAACCGTACAAATCAATGTGGTTTTAAATATAGCTTCACTGGTCACCCAAGAAGGGCACCGAAACTTTCTCATGACGCACACCGCTGTAGTCCACAAAGAACAAAGCGCACAAAATAGATATGATACAGCCGCACCGCATTATTTCGTGTTTTCAGCATTTCATTACTTTCGTGTGCATGCGCGCTAGGGCCACGCAGGCCAGGAGTAAAAGGCACGAAAAGAAAAAAAAAAAAAAAAATGATACGCAATCCTAAGCTTTGACTTGACTGCTGTGGCACTCGCATTTGTGTTCTTTACCTTAGGCGAACGCAATGCGCAAACTGAACTGGAATTTCCAATAATGGAAATTCCTGTTTGGCTCATATTTGCGTTTTTCGCCCGAGCAAGCGCTTCACTGCACTACGCTTTGCCCCTTCAACGTGGCTACACTGCCCGGCAGGCGTGTTCTGCGTAGGGCCGAACCTGCAGGCAAAAAGCATGGGCGCCGCCATCTTGTTGAGAGCGGCGCCAGGGACACAATCGCGCCTAGCTCATTGAGTTTTCCCCCAAAACTGAAAAAAATTTGACTTCATTAAACGAGAAAGATGCCACGAGTGCCCCAACAAAAAGCTTTGAGGATTACCGAAGGGTAACTGAGGGCGACGCAACGGGCTCTGGAAAGAAGGATGATGGGTGTGGCGTCACGGGGGGATCGGAATAGAGCAGATTGGGGTGTGCGAGAAGAAACGCTCGTTAATGACACCAAAGTTTAAACCAGGAAAAACAAATGGGCATGCGCAGGGCATGCAATCTGGGGGGAAGATAACCGGTGGCCATTAAGGGTTACAGACTGAATTCCAAGAGGAGGGAAGCGTAGCAGGGGGTGGCAGAAAGTTAGGAGGGCAGATTAGATTAGGGACTACATGGCGACAATCGGCACCTGACCGGGGTACTTGGAGGATCATGGCAGATGCCTTTGCCCTGCAGTGGGCGTAGCCAGGATGATGATGATGATGATGTTCATGATGAAAAGGTAGCAACAGGTCTTCGTAACATACAGGTTAGAAAGATGAGGCACCTTTTAACCCTTGAATATATTTCGCCACATTTGGGCATACGACAAGTTTGTTTTCGAGGCGCTCGGTCCCACTGCTGCGAAAATGTGTACACAAAGGCTGCACAGTAGTTGCCAGAAATCGGGCACTCTATTTTTCTTTCATAGGGAATCTTTCTTCCACTTGGGCAGCGGATTTCGGCGGCAGGGCGAGCTTGCGTGGCCGCGGTGGTTTACGGATCCAAGCGATAGTGAACTCCAAAATCCAGTGTTGGCTTTGAGTGGGATTCATATTGATTGCGAACCCCACGGCTAATCCTACCCCCCATCCCCCCAAGTGGCTCTTTACAGGAGACAATCATTCAGAGACATCGGACAAATAGGAATTCTGGTTCTTTCTTTTGCTTTCATTAATTTTTCTCGAAGCCCATAACTAGAAATTTGCTGGAGCGGCTGTCCCATTTGCGACGCAACAAGTGCGACGCTACACACAGATGGAGTGGCAGTTTAATTACTCTCGTGGTCCGCGAACCGGCATCGTTGCGTGTAGTATAGGAATGGTGCGTGTCAAGTCACTGCTCGCGTTGAGCTTGTGCTCTTCATTTTGATTGAATGAAGTCTCACCTAAGTGAGCGGGGCCGATCCCGGAGGTAGTGCAATACCGGGCCGACCTGCGGCGGAGGTGAAGCAGGCTTCAAGCACTCCGCCAACTTCCAAAAATAGGTTTAATATCGTGGGTCCATATAGAACCCGTATCAGATATTAAGCTGATAAGAACAGATACTACACTTTGATCTTAGCCAAAAGGCCGAGAAGCGATGTCCTTCACTTCACTTCATTGTACTACTGCCTTGTGGGCGCCCTGCCGACATGGGTAACCTCAGCAACAGCGTGGGCAATATTATAAAATTCAGCCTGTGTACAGACTCAACGCTCCCTATCTCACGGATGAACTCGCAACGCCTCAGTCTTTCGCTGTTAACGAAACGCTGTCGCGTAGAAACGAGACCCGAGTGCAAGCTTGCTTGTAACGCGAAACCAACCAAGGCAACCTCGTAGAAAACGGAACAGGCGAGCGGAAAAAAACGCGCCAGGGGAATGCTTACTTCCGTCTGAATGCGACCGCTCAAGGTGACCTTCCTTGAGGGCTTCGTTTCAAGCCCGTGTGCAATTGTAATATACTACGCGCATTTCCTTCATTTCTTTTTATTTACCGCAAGGCCCACTGAAAATTTTGATACGGCACAGGCCGGGACGGATCGCAACGTGTCGATTCGACCGGTAGAATTAGGTAGCATGCCCCATGTACGAAGACGAGCAACATAGAAGTGAATGACAAAATAAATATAGAAAACGCTGCACACTCCTTCCCACCGGAAACATAGAGGGGAGAAAGATCGCCATCTGAAACACAGGCATTGTAAAAAAAAAAAAAAAAGTGCTACCTCATCATCTTTACCATTACCGTGTGTGTGTATGTATATATGCATGTGTGTGTGTGTGTGTGTGTGTGTGTGTTTGTGTATTTATATATATATATATATATATATACGCACACATGCTAGCATAGCTTAAACGCAGCTGGAAAGCTCAGCCTTGCACAAGAACCACCCCCTGTCGCAAACCCCTTTGAAACATTCAAATGGGAAACACGAGTACAGCGAGGTCGTTCGAACCTGGCGCCAAAACGCATTAGCGCCATCTGTGTACGGAACTAGGAAAACCTGCGGACTTTGCAATACAGAAAGAAAGGTAGATGGCGCGAGCTAACGCTCCATTGCATACTAAGAACGAGAGTTAGTGAATAATGGCAGAAACGTCTTGGGAAGAGAAAAAAAAAAAAAAAAAACGCGCAACAGTTGTTGGCTTGTGCAAGCACTCTATGTTACAGCGATTAAAGAGCATAGCATCTTCTACAACAGCAGCTACAAAAAGAAGAAGAACGTGAGAGAGGGAGAGACACAGGCGTGTTTCTTTGGAATGCAGAGCATGCAGCACATACTATAAAGTGCCAAAGAGACGGGGAAAGCAGATGGCGCGAAGGTGTATGTCCTCAAAGCTTGAAAGCAATTTCTAAATTACAACATGTACCGAAGTCCACCTACTCTCATCAGGTTGCTCCCGCCTCCAGTTGCGTTTAAAGTGAAATTACAGTCGCCTCAAAGGCAGACAGAGAGAGAGTGAAAATAGGTACACTTGCTTCGCGCAGCTGCAGCCGTTCAAATTTTACAGCAAGAGCACTCCCGAAAGCACAAAGTCCGCTGCCGCCTGGGCGCAATGCGCTCGCTTCAGTAAATTGCCGTGCTGGCCTCGGCAACCAAGAGGTGTAGTGCGGCAGACTGCTGCATTGTAGCACACCGGAAACCGTGCAGACGTAAGCGATCGCCTCGACATCGCTGCGAGCGCTCGAAGAGACAAAGTCCGAAACCACGTGTGCCGGGGCGGTGCGAGCGCGACGCCTTTGACGCAACTTTTGCGTACAAGCCGCCGCACCGCCACGACGGAATCGCTGGCATCCCGCACGCAGCTGCATTGTGTCACGCCGGCAATCGTTGAAACACCACGCAGTCGTCGGCGTCGGCCCCGACATGGTTGCGAGCGCTGGAAGAGACAAAGTCCGAAACCGCGTGTGCCGGGGCGGCGCGAGCGCGACGCCTTTGACGCAACTTTTGCGTACAAGCCGCCGCACGGACACGACGGAGCCGGTGTCACCCTGCAGAGGGCTGCACTATAGCACGCCGGGAACCGGCAAAGAACCGCGCAGACGTCGTCGTTGGCCGCGGCGTTGCCGCGAGCACGCGAAGAGACAAAGTCCGAAACGACGTCAGCCGGGGCGTCGAGCACGCCGCCCGCACTGTTCGCACGCGTGCTCGGAAATGGCGAAGGGGCCGCGCTAGCGTGCCTTGAATCGGTGAGCGGCGGTACCGCGGCAATCGCCAGAGCTCGAATCCGCCCTGCAAAAGCCAAATATAGGCGCTCGGCTCGGCGCAGTACGCCGCCGCGTCGCACGAGTACGGCCCCATGGAGGTCTGGGCACTTATCGCTGCTACTGTAAGGGGCCGTACGGCCCCGGCCGACATTGTACCGTAGTGCGATTTTCGTCTTGCGCGTGCTCGTGGCGGTGTCCGCGCACCGTTCCGAAGTCGACAATCGTGCCCACGACTACGCGAGCGCTGGAAGAGACAAAGTCCGAAACCGCGTGTGCCGGGGCGGCGCGAGCGCGACGCCTTTGACGCAACTTTTGCGTACAAGCCGCCGCACGGCCACGACGGAGCCGGTGTCACCCTGCAGAGGGCTGCACTATAGCACGCCGGGAACCGGCAAAGAACCGCGCAGACGTCGTCGTTGGCCGCGGCGTTGCCGCGAGCACGCGAAGAGACAAAGTCCGAAACGACGTCAGCCGGGGCGTCGAGCACGCCGCCCGCACTGTTCGCACGCGTGCTCGGAAATGGCGAAGGGGCCGCGCTAGCGTGCCTTGAATCGGTGAGCGGCGGTACCGCGGCGATCGCCAGAGCTCGAATCCGCCCTGCAAAAGCCAAATATTGGCGCTCGGCTCGGCGCAGTACGCCGCCGCGTCGCACGAGTACGGCCCCATGGAGGTCTGGGCACTTATCGCTGCTACTGTAAGGGGCCGTACGGCCCCGGCCGACATTGTACCGTAGTGCGATTTTCGGCTTGCGCGTGCTCGTGGCGTAGTCCGCGCACCGTTCCGACGTCGACAATCGTGCCCACGACTACGCGAGCGCTGGAAGAGACAAAGTCCGAAACCGCGTGTGCCGGGGCGGCGCGAGCGCGACGCCTTTGACGCAACTTTTGCGTACAAGCCGCCGCACGGACACGACGGAATCGCTGGCATCCCGCACGCAGCTGCATTGTGTCACGCCGGCAATCGTTGAAACACCACGCAGTCGTCGGCGTCGGCCCCGACATGGTTGCGAGCGCTGGAAGAGACAAAGTCCGAAACCGCGTGTGCCGGGGCGGCGCGAGCGCGACGCCTTTGACGCAACTTTTGCGTACAAGCCGCCGCACGGCCACGACGGAGCCGGTGTCACCCTGCAGAGGGCTGCACTATAGCACGCCGGGAACCGGCAAAGAACCGCGCAGACGTCGTCGTTGGCCGCGGCGTTGCCGCGAGCACGCGAAGAGACAAAGTCCGAAACGACGTCAGCCGGGGCGTCGAGCACGCCGCCCGCACTGTTCGCACGCGTGCTCGGAAATGGCGAAGGGGCCGCGCTAGCGTGCCTTGAATCGGTGAGCGGCGGTACCGCGGCGATCGCCAGAGCTCGAATCCGCCCTGCAAAAGCCAAATATTGGCGCTCGGCTCGGCGCAGTACGCGGCCGCGTCGCACGAGTACGGCCCCATGGAGGTCTGGGCACTTATCGCTGCTACTGTAAGGGGCCGTACGGCCCCGGCCGACATTGTACCGTAGTGCGATTTTCGGCTTGCGCGTGCTCGTGGCGTAGTCCGCGCACCGTTCCGACGTCGACAATCGTGCCCACGACTACGCGAGCGCTGGAAGAGACAAAGTCCGAAACCGCGTGTGCCGGGGCGGCGCGAGCGCGACGCCTTTGACGCAACTTTTGCGTACAAGCCGCCGCACGGCCACGACGGAGCCGGTGTCACCCTGCAGAGGGCTGCACTATAGCACGCCGGGAACCGGCAAAGAACCGCGCAGACGTCGTCGTTGGCCGCGGCGTTGCCGCGAGCACGCGAAGAGACAAAGTCCGAAACGACGTCAGCCGGGGCGTCGAGCACGCCGCCCGCACTGTTCGCACGCGTGCTCGGAAATGGCGAAGGGGCCGCGCTAGCGTGCCTTGAATCGGTGAGCGGCGGTACCGCGGCAATCGCCAGAGCTCGAATCCGCCCTGCAAAAGCCAAATATTGGCGCTCGGCTCGGCGCAGTACGCCGCCGCGTCGCACGAGTACGGCCCCATGGAGGTCTGGGCACTTATCGCTGCTACTGTAAGGGGCCGTAGGGCCCCGGCCGACATTGTACCGTAGTGCGATTTTCGTCTTGCGCGTGCTCGTGGCGGTGTCCGCGCACCGTTCCGAAGTCGACAATCGTGCCCACGACTACGCGAGCGCTGGAAGAGACAAAGTCCGAAACCGCGTGTGCCGGGGCGGCGCGAGCGCGACGCCTTTGACGCAACTTTTGCGTACAAGCCGCCGCACGGCCACGACGGAGCCGGTGTCACCCTGCAGAGGGCTGCACTATAGCACGCCGGGAACCGGCAAAGAACCGCGCAGACGTCGTCGTTGGCCGCGGCGTTGCCGCGAGCACGCGAAGAGACAAAGTCCGAAACGACGTCAGCCGGGGCGTCGAGCACGCCGCCCGCACTGTTCGCACTCGTGCTCGGAAATGGCGAAGGGGCCGTGCTAGCGTGCCTCGAATCGATCGGCCGGGGGCCCCGTAGGGCGACAGAAAGGCAATTGTGCAGGAAACCGTACTGGCCATTAGCGAGAAATTGCCGTTCGCGCATTCGGTAGACGCGCTGCGCTTTCACGACTTCGGCATTGTGCTGCCGACGTAAGCTTTCAATCTTGCTCGCGGCGTTACGAGGCGGCACGATTTTCGCCAAACGCTCGTCGAAAGTGGCACGAGTACGGCCCCATGGAGGTCTGGGTACTTATCGCTGCTATTATATGGGGGTCCCAGAGAGCAGTCGCCCCCAAAGCGACCTGGGTGTTTGATATGCGGCGGGCTTCGTGCCCGTCAAGCGTGTCCCCGGTATCGCTCCCGTGGATCCCACAGCTGACGTCTGCAGCCTCATCCGCTTGATGCGTTAGGGGCTGGTTGTCGGACGACGCTTTTTCCACGATATCGAAGTGTGTTCCGCATCGTCCTCGGACGAATCAAATACGAAAGCGCCGAAGGCGCGGGCGTGACCCGTCGCCTAGCGGCTTTGCCGTCTCGGCTACGTTGCAAGTGTCGGTCGGTCCACCAGTGCTGCGGGCTCGAGAGAAACCGCAAGCCGCGATCGAGTCGACACAACCGGTCTATCGAGAATGTTGCGTGCTTCTTGCCGCGTGGCGATACCCGGCCCTGCGGGGAGGGCGCCGTAGCGAGCTCGAACGCCGTCGTCTCGGACTGTGCAAAGTGCTACCCTTTGCGAGAACGAAGCGTGTTGGGGCGCCTGAAGGTGGCCTCGGCATCGCAAAAACGGCGTCCGGCCTGCTTGAAAGGCTGGACGCGCAGTTGAACGATTACCTGGTTGATCCTGCCAGTAATCATATGCTTGTCTCAAAGATTAAGCCATGCATGTCTAAGTACATGCCGAAATAAGGCGAAACCGCGAATGGCTCATTAAATCAGTTATGGTTCCTTAGATCGTTTCTTCCTACTTGGATAACTGTGGCAATTCTAGAGCTAATACATGCAGTGAGCCTGAAGCCCTTTGGGCGACGGGTGCTTTTATTAGACCAAGATCGATCGGGTTTCGGCCCGTATTGTGTGGTGACTCTGGATAACTTTGTGCTGATCGCATGGCCACGAGCCGGCGACGTTTCTTTCAAGTGTCTGCCTTATCAACTTTCGATGGTAGGTTACTTGCTTACCATGGTTGTTACGGGTAACGGAGAATCAGGGTTCGATTCCGGAGAGGGAGCCTGAGAAACGGCTACCACATCCAAGGAAGGCAGCAGGCGCGCAAATTACCCACTCCCGGCACGGGGAGGTAGTGACGAAAAATAACAATACGGGACTCTTTTGAGGCCCCGTAATTGAAATGAGTACACTCTAAATCCTTTAACGAGGATCAATTGGAGGGCAAGTCTGGTGCCAGCAGCCGCGGTAATTCCAGCTCCAATAGCGTATACTAAAGCTGCTGCGGTTAAAAAGCTCGTAGTTGGATCTCAGTTCCAGACGAGTAGTGCATCTACCCGATGCGACGGCTCGGACTGAACATCATGCCGGTCCTTTCTTGGTGCACTTCATTGTGTGCCTCGAGAAGGCCGGTGCTTTTACTTTGAAAAAATTAGAGTGCTCAACGCAGGCGAGTCGCCTGAATAAACTTGCATGGAATAATAGAACAAGACCTCGTTTCTGTTCTGTTGGTTTTTGGAATACGAGGTAATGATTAAGAGGGACAGACGGGGGCATTCGTATTGCGGCGCTAGAGGTGAAATTCTTGGACCGTCGCAAGACGAACTACTGCGAAAGCATTTGCCAAGAATGTTTTCTTTGATCAAGAACGAAAGTCAGAGGTTCGAAGGCGATCAGATACCGCCCTAGTTCTGACCATAAACGATGCCAACCAGCGATCCGCCTGAGTTACTCAAATGACTCGGCGGGCAGCTTCCGGGAAACCAAAGTGTTTGGGTTCCGGGGGAAGTATGGTTGCAAAGCTGAAACTTAAAGGAATTGACGGAAGGGCACCACCAGGAGTGGAGCCTGCGGCTTAATTTGACTCAACACGGGAAAACTTACCCGGCCCGGACACTGGGAGGATTGACAGATTGAGAGCTCTTTCTTGATTCGGTGGATGGTGGTGCATGGCCGTTCTTAGTTGGTGGAGCGATTTGTCTGGTTAATTCCGATAACGAACGAGACTCTAGCCTATTAAATAGGTGCGGGGTTCCCAGCACCTTACAACCTTCTTAGAGGGACAAGCGGCTCCTAGCCGCACGAAACAGAGCAATAACAGGTCTGTGATGCCCTTAGATGTCCGGGGCCGCACGCGCGCTACACTGAAGGAAGCAGCGTGTCTTTATCCCTGTCTGAAAGGACTGGGTAACCCGTGGAACTTCTTTCGTGATTGGGATAGGGGCTTGCAATTGTTCCCCTTGAACGAGGAATTCCCAGTAAGCGCGAGTCATAAGCTCGCGTTGATTACGTCCCTGCCCTTTGTACACACCGCCCGTCGCTACTACCGATTGAATGATTTAGTGAGGTCTTCGGACCGATGTCCGGCGCGGCCTTTCGGTTGCGCCGGTCTGTTGGAAAGATGACCAAACTTGATCATTTAGAGGAAGTAAAAGTCGTAACAAGGTTTCCGTAGGTGAACCTGCGGAAGGATCATTACCGGATTGTGAAGGGTGGCGAGCGCCATTGTTTCTACCCCGTGTGGGTGAAGCAGCTCGCTGCGCCCGACGCTTTCCGCCGCTGGCCCCGCTTGGACGCGGGGACGGCTATACCCGAACATGCCGGGGACTGCCTGAATTTTGAGGGGCGCCCCGTGCCAAATTTGTTGCGCCCAGTGGACGCCGGCTGCAACCTTGGACGGTTGGCTTGGCCGCGCCCGCGGGTAGAAACGGCGTAACGCACACTGGGTGGGCTTTCTGTCCGCTTTGGCGCTCTTGCGCGGAATGGGAGTAAGACGACCCGACCTGCTGCTTTGCCCAGTACGAGGGGAACGGCGAAGCGTGCGGTCGGTCAAGGAACTGACGGTCGAGAGCTAATGCCGCTGCCGCTTAGTACACACACGGAACCGTGGTGCGAGCGCTCTCCCGTCCTCCGCGGCAAACGCTGCCGAGTCTGAAAAGGCTGGCGGCTGCCGGTCGCTTCCTGCGGCGAGTATGGAGTAACGACCCGACTTTGTTGCCACCCAAGTACTAAAGGAACGGTGTGGCGCTCGGTCGGTCATGGAACTGTCGGTATGAGGGTGCGGCTGCCAAGTACGGAAGGAACCGTGGCCTAAAGTGCTCTCCCGTCCTCCGCGGCAAATGCCACCGAGTCCGAAAGGGCCGGAGGCTGCCGGTCGGCTCCTGCTCGTGACGCGCGAGGTGTCGAGATCGCGGTTTAATGCGACGACGTCTGCAGGCTATTCGCCCGCCGCCGAGGGAAAGGCGGCGTTGCTGCGAAGTACCGAAGGAAACGCGGCTTTGCTACGTCGGAAGCGTTCTGCGGTTAGCGGACTTGTGCGCTTTGGGAAGGCGCCGCACGTCGAAAGAGGAAGTACGGACAGACGAGGGACTGTAGTCCCGGTTTCGAACGCACTTGCGGCCAGGCCCTTGCTGGCTTCGTCTTCCGCCTCAAGTAGACTTGTTGTGGCGCCGGCGCAGGGAGCCGTCCCTGGCACTGGCCGAGTGGTTTTGGAGAGCTGCGCGAGTACGCGCGCCGGGCTCTTGTCTTTCGTCTCAAGTAGGCTGTTGGATCAACAGCGGTTATGCTGCGGCGATCTGCCGATGCGAAAGTGTGTGTGTGTTTGAGGCCCTTCTATGAACCTACTGCTGACTGAAGCGAAGCACGTCGATGGGGGTGAAGCCCTGCCCGTGGCCGTGTAGCCGTTAAAGACTCCACAGCGGCTTAGCCCTAATCATGGCTCTGTCGCTCTTTGCAATTTTTAGTGGAGCGATGTGAACGTGCACACGAGACACACGGGTCCGGTGGATGGTTGGCAGGTAAAACCGGCTTCGAGTGCGCGCAAACGGCATAAGGTGCCTCGAGGGCAAGCGAGGAAGGCGTGGGCGCAAAACACACGCGCGAGTAGCAGGAGTGGAGTGCCATTAGGCTTTCAGCTGCTGAGACGCGGCCGCCGAAAGAGCGAGACTGGAGGAGCGCACGCCGAAAGGCGCTCTTCGAAACCACACACAGGGAGACGCCACGTGCCTAAAACCCTGGTTGTACTGTACTGAATTGAACAAACTATTTTTCACGACTCTAAGCGGTGGATCACTCGGTTCTCGGGTCGATGAAGAACGCAGCCAGCTGCGAGACTTGGTGTGAATTGCAGGACACACTGAGCACTGATTCTTTGAACGCACATTGCGGCCTTGGGTCTTCCCTTGGCTTCGTCTGTCTGAGGGTCGGATCACATATCAAGAGAGACTTCGGCGCACAGGGAA
>NW_027315453.1:20000-26098 GCF_023375885.2 Dermacentor andersoni
AAGTTCGGGAACTGGCGATTTTTTATTGCCGTGATCAAGAAGGTTAACACCAGATAAGGCGTGATATTTCAGCATACCAGTCGCGATATCTAATCGAATCTAAGATTGAAATGGCGTTCTGAATTCTTTCGGTTCCAGATAGAAAGAAACAGAAAAAAAAAAAAAAAAGAAAGGATGTGATTGATTGCCATTCAAATCTGAAGACCGCGTGGAGAAAGTGTTCCGGTTTACATTCGGCAAATCAAAATGAACGGCTAAAATTAATCTATCGTCTGGTTTCATGCGCGAGATCACGTAAAAGGCAGCCATTCTTCTTAACATGGTTTCTCTCTTTTGCTCTCTCATTCGCGCACGGAAATTTCTTCGTACGGGAATTTTATGAAGCGAAGGCGGCTGCAGACCATTTTCTTTGTTTAGTTCATGTTCGTAGGCGCAAATTACAAACCTAACACTTGGAGCAACATTTCCACTACTCTAGAGGGGCATGAACTGTAGACAGTGCACGCTTTCTCATTTATCCAATCGCTCGCAAACACATTGCATTGCTAGTCTACAGTGGCAATACAAAGTGACGTTTCACCATGCACGTCGAAGTTCATTACCAGTACCGCGCCAGCATCGACCGGCCGGCGAAGCGACGAGCTCAGCAGCGCATGCGCAAGGCCCGACACCACCCCAACCGAGCTTCCCTGCTTATCGGAGAGAACAAGTGCGCGTGAACACGGGCGCGTCTGAGTATCTGGATTTAAAAAAAAAAAAAGAAAACAAAGAAAGCGTTTCCGAGATATTGACAAAGACAAGTGGTCGCGGTCGCTCTGAATCTTATCGTATTATAGAAAACGTGGGAAGGCGGCGCTTCCTCGAGGGTCAGAAAGTACAATCGTCGAACTAGGTGGCAAGTGGAGTACATCCTTTTTCTTGGAACGGTTTGCAATTGACTGCTTGAATGTGCCGACCACGCGTCGCGGGTCGCGTATAGAGCCAACCGTTGGCAAGCACGCGTCTAGCGTAGCAGCAGAACCGATCGCGGTTGCGATAACCCATCGTTGGCAGCGAAAAAGAAAAACACCCACACGCAGTTTGTAGCAATAACCGTACAAATCAATGTGGTTTTAAATATAGCTTCACTGGTCACCCAAGAAGGGCACCGAAACTTTCTCATGACGCACACCGCTGTAGTCCACAAAGAACAAAGCGCACAAAATAGATATGATACAGCCGCACCGCATTATTTCGTGTTTTCAGCATTTCATTACTTTCGTGTGCATGCGCGCTAGGGCCACGCAGGCCAGGAGTAAAAGGCACGAAAAGAAAAAAAAAAAAAAAAATGATACGCAATCCTAAGCTTTGACTTGACTGCTGTGGCACTCGCATTTGTGTTCTTTACCTTAGGCGAACGCAATGCGCAAACTGAACTGGAATTTCCAATAATGGAAATTCCTGTTTGGCTCATATTTGCGTTTTTCGCCCGAGCAAGCGCTTCACTGCACTACGCTTTGCCCCTTCAACGTGGCTACACTGCCCGGCAGGCGTGTTCTGCGTAGGGCCGAACCTGCAGGCAAAAAGCATGGGCGCCGCCATCTTGTTGAGAGCGGCGCCAGGGACACAATCGCGCCTAGCTCATTGAGTTTTCCCCCAAAACTGAAAAAAATTTGACTTCATTAAACGAGAAAGATGCCACGAGTGCCCCAACAAAAAGCTTTGAGGATTACCGAAGGGTAACTGAGGGCGACGCAACGGGCTCTGGAAAGAAGGATGATGGGTGTGGCGTCACGGGGGGATCGGAATAGAGCAGATTGGGGTGTGCGAGAAGAAACGCTCGTTAATGACACCAAAGTTTAAACCAGGAAAAACAAATGGGCATGCGCAGGGCATGCAATCTGGGGGGAAGATAACCGGTGGCCATTAAGGGTTACAGACTGAATTCCAAGAGGAGGGAAGCGTAGCAGGGGGTGGCAGAAAGTTAGGAGGGCAGATTAGATTAGGGACTACATGGCGACAATCGGCACCTGACCGGGGTACTTGGAGGATCATGGCAGATGCCTTTGCCCTGCAGTGGGCGTAGCCAGGATGATGATGATGATGATGTTCATGATGAAAAGGTAGCAACAGGTCTTCGTAACATACAGGTTAGAAAGATGAGGCACCTTTTAACCCTTGAATATATTTCGCCACATTTGGGCATACGACAAGTTTGTTTTCGAGGCGCTCGGTCCCACTGCTGCGAAAATGTGTACACAAAGGCTGCACAGTAGTTGCCAGAAATCGGGCACTCTATTTTTCTTTCATAGGGAATCTTTCTTCCACTTGGGCAGCGGATTTCGGCGGCAGGGCGAGCTTGCGTGGCCGCGGTGGTTTACGGATCCAAGCGATAGTGAACTCCAAAATCCAGTGTTGGCTTTGAGTGGGATTCATATTGATTGCGAACCCCACGGCTAATCCTACCCCCCATCCCCCCAAGTGGCTCTTTACAGGAGACAATCATTCAGAGACATCGGACAAATAGGAATTCTGGTTCTTTCTTTTGCTTTCATTAATTTTTCTCGAAGCCCATAACTAGAAATTTGCTGGAGCGGCTGTCCCATTTGCGACGCAACAAGTGCGACGCTACACACAGATGGAGTGGCAGTTTAATTACTCTCGTGGTCCGCGAACCGGCATCGTTGCGTGTAGTATAGGAATGGTGCGTGTCAAGTCACTGCTCGCGTTGAGCTTGTGCTCTTCATTTTGATTGAATGAAGTCTCACCTAAGTGAGCGGGGCCGATCCCGGAGGTAGTGCAATACCGGGCCGACCTGCGGCGGAGGTGAAGCAGGCTTCAAGCACTCCGCCAACTTCCAAAAATAGGTTTAATATCGTGGGTCCATATAGAACCCGTATCAGATATTAAGCTGATAAGAACAGATACTACACTTTGATCTTAGCCAAAAGGCCGAGAAGCGATGTCCTTCACTTCACTTCATTGTACTACTGCCTTGTGGGCGCCCTGCCGACATGGGTAACCTCAGCAACAGCGTGGGCAATATTATAAAATTCAGCCTGTGTACAGACTCAACGCTCCCTATCTCACGGATGAACTCGCAACGCCTCAGTCTTTCGCTGTTAACGAAACGCTGTCGCGTAGAAACGAGACCCGAGTGCAAGCTTGCTTGTAACGCGAAACCAACCAAGGCAACCTCGTAGAAAACGGAACAGGCGAGCGGAAAAAAACGCGCCAGGGGAATGCTTACTTCCGTCTGAATGCGACCGCTCAAGGTGACCTTCCTTGAGGGCTTCGTTTCAAGCCCGTGTGCAATTGTAATATACTACGCGCATTTCCTTCATTTCTTTTTATTTACCGCAAGGCCCACTGAAAATTTTGATACGGCACAGGCCGGGACGGATCGCAACGTGTCGATTCGACCGGTAGAATTAGGTAGCATGCCCCATGTACGAAGACGAGCAACATAGAAGTGAATGACAAAATAAATATAGAAAACGCTGCACACTCCTTCCCACCGGAAACATAGAGGGGAGAAAGATCGCCATCTGAAACACAGGCATTGTAAAAAAAAAAAAAAAAGTGCTACCTCATCATCTTTACCATTACCGTGTGTGTGTATGTATATATGCATGTGTGTGTGTGTGTGTGTGTGTGTGTGTTTGTGTATTTATATATATATATATATATATATACGCACACATGCTAGCATAGCTTAAACGCAGCTGGAAAGCTCAGCCTTGCACAAGAACCACCCCCTGTCGCAAACCCCTTTGAAACATTCAAATGGGAAACACGAGTACAGCGAGGTCGTTCGAACCTGGCGCCAAAACGCATTAGCGCCATCTGTGTACGGAACTAGGAAAACCTGCGGACTTTGCAATACAGAAAGAAAGGTAGATGGCGCGAGCTAACGCTCCATTGCATACTAAGAACGAGAGTTAGTGAATAATGGCAGAAACGTCTTGGGAAGAGAAAAAAAAAAAAAAAAAACGCGCAACAGTTGTTGGCTTGTGCAAGCACTCTATGTTACAGCGATTAAAGAGCATAGCATCTTCTACAACAGCAGCTACAAAAAGAAGAAGAACGTGAGAGAGGGAGAGACACAGGCGTGTTTCTTTGGAATGCAGAGCATGCAGCACATACTATAAAGTGCCAAAGAGACGGGGAAAGCAGATGGCGCGAAGGTGTATGTCCTCAAAGCTTGAAAGCAATTTCTAAATTACAACATGTACCGAAGTCCACCTACTCTCATCAGGTTGCTCCCGCCTCCAGTTGCGTTTAAAGTGAAATTACAGTCGCCTCAAAGGCAGACAGAGAGAGAGTGAAAATAGGTACACTTGCTTCGCGCAGCTGCAGCCGTTCAAATTTTACAGCAAGAGCACTCCCGAAAGCACAAAGTCCGCTGCCGCCTGGGCGCAATGCGCTCGCTTCAGTAAATTGCCGTGCTGGCCTCGGCAACCAAGAGGTGTAGTGCGGCAGACTGCTGCATTGTAGCACACCGGAAACCGTGCAGACGTAAGCGATCGCCTCGACATCGCTGCGAGCGCTCGAAGAGACAAAGTCCGAAACCACGTGTGCCGGGGCGGTGCGAGCGCGACGCCTTTGACGCAACTTTTGCGTACAAGCCGCCGCACCGCCACGACGGAATCGCTGGCATCCCGCACGCAGCTGCATTGTGTCACGCCGGCAATCGTTGAAACACCACGCAGTCGTCGGCGTCGGCCCCGACATGGTTGCGAGCGCTGGAAGAGACAAAGTCCGAAACCGCGTGTGCCGGGGCGGCGCGAGCGCGACGCCTTTGACGCAACTTTTGCGTACAAGCCGCCGCACGGACACGACGGAGCCGGTGTCACCCTGCAGAGGGCTGCACTATAGCACGCCGGGAACCGGCAAAGAACCGCGCAGACGTCGTCGTTGGCCGCGGCGTTGCCGCGAGCACGCGAAGAGACAAAGTCCGAAACGACGTCAGCCGGGGCGTCGAGCACGCCGCCCGCACTGTTCGCACGCGTGCTCGGAAATGGCGAAGGGGCCGCGCTAGCGTGCCTTGAATCGGTGAGCGGCGGTACCGCGGCAATCGCCAGAGCTCGAATCCGCCCTGCAAAAGCCAAATATAGGCGCTCGGCTCGGCGCAGTACGCCGCCGCGTCGCACGAGTACGGCCCCATGGAGGTCTGGGCACTTATCGCTGCTACTGTAAGGGGCCGTACGGCCCCGGCCGACATTGTACCGTAGTGCGATTTTCGTCTTGCGCGTGCTCGTGGCGGTGTCCCGCGCACCGTTCCGAAGTCGACAATCGTGCCCACGACTACGCGAGCGCTGGAAGAGACACAGTCCGAAACCGCGTGTGCCGGGGCGGCGCGAGCGCGACGCCTTTGACGCAACTTTTGCGTACAAGCCGCCGCACGGCCACGACGGAGCCGGTGTCACCCTGCAGAGGGCTGCACTATAGCACGCCGGGAACCGGCAAAGAACCGCGCAGACGTCGTCGTTGGCCGCGGCGTTGCCGCGAGCACGCGAAGAGACAAAGTCCGAAACGACGTCAGCCGGGGCGTCGAGCACGCCGCCCGCACTGTTCGCACGCGTGCTCGGAAATGGCGAAGGGGCCGCGCTAGCGTGCCTTGAATCGGTGAGCGGCGGTACCGCGGCGATCGCCAGAGCTCGAATCCGCCCTGCAAAAGCCAAATATTGGCGCTCGGCTCGGCGCAGTACGCCGCCGCGTCGCACGAGTACGGCCCCATGGAGGTCTGGGCACTTATCGCTGCTACTGTAAGGGGCCGTACGGCCCCGGCCGACATTGTACCGTAGTGCGATTTTCGGCTTGCGCGTGCTCGTGGCGTAGTCCGCGCACCGTTCCGACGTCGACAATCGTGCCCACGACTACGCGAGCGCTGGAAGAGACAAAGTCCGAAACCGCGTGTGCCGGGGCGGCGCGAGCGCGACGCCTTTGACGCAACTTTTGCGTACAAGCCGCCGCACGGACACGACGGAATCGCTGGCATCCCGCACGCAGCTGCATTGTGTCACGCCGGCCAATCGTTGAAACACCACGCAGTCGTCGGCGTCGGCCCCGACATGGTTGCGAGCGCTGGAAGAGACAAAGATCTGTCTCGCGTGTGT
>NW_027315454.1:0-26084 GCF_023375885.2 Dermacentor andersoni
GTGCATGCTTAAAACGCGTTTTCGCACAAATCCGTGCGCGCGGGTGCTAAAAAGAGCAGCATCGGCATGCTTAGCACGTCGTTTGGTAGAAATCCACGTGCGCGTTCTGCCAAAAGCACCATTTGCATGCACATATTGTGGTTTTGCAGAAAACTTCATCCGCGTCTACCAAAAGATGCATGTGCATGCTTAAAACGCGTTTTCGCACAAATCCATGCGCGGGAGTGCTAAAAAGAGCAGCATCGGCATGCTTAGCACGTCGTTTGGTAGAAATCCACGTGCGCGTTCTGCCAAAAGCACCATTTGCATGCACATCTTGTGGTTTTGCAGAAAACTTCATCCGCGTCTACCAAAAGATGCATGTGCACTGCTTAAAACGCGTTTTCGCACAAATCGCGCGGCGCGGGTGCTAAAAAAGAGCAGCATCGGCATGCTTAGCACGCTCGTTTTGGTAGAAATCCACGTGCGCGTTTCTGCCAAAAGCACCATTTGCATGCATATCTTGTGGTTTTGCAGAAAACTTCATCCGCGTCAACCAAAAGATGCATGTGCATGCTTAAAAACGCGTTTTTCGCACGAAATCCGCGCGCGGGGTGCTAAAAAGAGCAGCATCGGCATGCTTAGCACGTCGTTTGGCTAGAAATCCACGTGCGCGTTCTGCCAAAAGCACCATTTGCATGCACATCTTGTGGTTTTGCAGAAGAACTTCATCCGCGTCTACCAAAAGAAGCATGTCCATCGCTTAAAACGCGTTTTTCGCACAAATCCGTGCGCGGAGGTGCTAAAAAAGAGCAGCATCGGCATGCTTAGCACGTCGTTTGGGAGAAATCCACGTGCGCGTTCTGCCAAAAGCACCATTTGCATGCACATCTTCTGGTTTTGCAGAAAACTTCATCCGCGTCTACCAAAAGATGCATGTGCATGGCTTAAAACGCGTTTTCGCACAAATCCGTGCGCGGGGTGCTAAAATAGAGCAGCATCGGCATGCTTAGCACGTTGTTTGGTAGAAATCCCACGTGCGCGGTTCTGCCAAAAGCACCATTTGCATGCACAATCTTGTGGTTTTGCAGAAAATCTTCATGCGCGTCTACCAAAAGATGCATGTGCATGCTTAAAACGCCGTTTTCGCACAAATCCCGTGCGCGCGGGTTGCTAAAAAGAGCGAGCATCGGCATGCTTAGCACGTCGTCTGGTAGAAATCCCCCGTGCGCGTTCTGCAAAAAGCACCATTTGCATGCACATCTTGTGGTTTTGCAGAAAACTTCATCCGCGTCTACCAAAAGATACATGTGCACGCTGAAAACGCGTTTTCGCACAAATGCGTGCGCGGGCGCTAAAAGAGCAGCATCGGCATGCTTATGCACGTCGTTTGGTAGAAATCCACGTGCGCGTTCTGCCAAAAGCAGCCATTTGCATGCACATCTTGTGGTTTTGCAGAAAACTTCATCCGCGTCTACCAAAAGATGCATGTGCATGCTTAAAAACGCGTTTTTCGCACAAATCCGTGCGCGGGTTGCTAAAAAGAGCAGCATCGGCATGCTTAGCACGTCGTTTGGTAGAAAATCGCACGTGCGCGTTCTGCCAAAAGCACCATTTGCAATGCACATCTTGTGGATTTTGCAGAAAACTTCATCCGCGTCTACCAAAAGATGCATGTGCATGCTTAAACCGCGTTTTCGCACAAATCCGTGCGCGGGTGCGTTTTCGCACAAATCCGTGCGCGGGTGCTAAAAAGAGCAGCATCGGCATGCTTAGCACGTCGTTTGGTAGAAATCCACGTGCGCGTTCTGCCAAAAGCACCATTTGCATGCACATCTTGTGGTTTTGCAGAAAACTTCATCCGCGTCTACCAAAAGATGCATGTGCATGCTTAAAACGCGTTTTCGCACAAATCCGTGCGCGGGTGCTAAAAAGAGCAGCATCGGCATGCTTAGCACGTCGTTTGGTAGAAATCCACGTGCGCGTTCTGCCAAAAGCACCATTTGCATGCACATCTTGTGGTTTTGCAGAAAACTTCATCCGCGTCTACCAAAAGATGCATGTGCATGCTTAAAACGCGTTTTCGCACAAATCCGCGCGCGGGTGCTAAAAGAGCAGCATCGGCATGCTTAGCACGTCGTTTGGTAGAAATCCACGTGCGCGTTCTGCCAAAAGTACCATTTGCATGCATATCTTGTGGTTTTGCAGAAAACTTCATCCGCGTCTACCAAAAGATGCATGTGCATGCTTAAAACGCGTTTTCGCACAAATCCGCGCGCGGGTGCTAAAAAGAGCAGCATCGGCATGCTTAGCACGTCGTTTTGGTAGAAATCCACGTGCGCGTTCTGCCAAAAGCACCATTTGCATGCACATCTTGTGGTTTTGCAGAAACTTCATCCGCGTCTACCAAAAGAAGCATGTCCATACTTAAAACGCGTTTTCGCACAAATCCGTGCGCGGGTGCTAAAAAGAGCAGCATCGGCATGCTTAGCACGTCGTTTGGGAGAAATCCACGTGCGCGTTCTGCCAAAAGCACCATTTGCATGCACATCTTCTGGTTTTGCAGAAAACTTCATCCGCGTCTACCAAAAGATGCATGTGCATGCTAAACCGCGTTTTCGCACAAATCCGTGCGCGGGTGGTAAAAAGAGCAGCATCGGCATGCTTAGCACGTCGTTTGGTAGAAATCCACGTGCGCGTTCTGCCAAAAGCACCATTTGCATGCACATCTTGTGGTTTTGCAGAAAACTTCATCCGCGTCTACCAAAAGATGCATGTGCATGCTTAAAACGCGTTTTCGCACAAATCCGTGCGCGGGTGCTAAAAAGAGCAGCATCGGCATGCTTAGCACGTCGTTTGGTAGAAATCCACGTGCGCGTTCTGCCAAAAGCACCATTTGCATGCACATCTTGTGGTTTTGCAGAAAACTTCATCCGCGTCTACCAAAAGATGCATGTGCATGCTTAAAACGCGTTTTCGCACTAATCCGTGCGCGGGTGCTAAAAAGAGCAGCATCGGCATGCTTAGCACGTCGTTTGGTAGAAATCCACGTGCGCGTTCTGCCAAAAGCACCATTTGCATGCACATCTTGTGGTTTTGCAGAAATCTTCATCCGCGTCTACCAAAAGATGCATGTGCATGCTTAAAACGCGTTTTCGCACAAATCCGTTGCGCGGGTGCTAAAAAGAGCAGCATCGGCATGCTTAGCACGTCGTCTGGTAGAAATCCACGTGCGCGTTCTGCAAAAAGCACCATTTGCATGCACATCTTGTGGTTTTGCAGAAAACTTCATCCGCGTCTACCAAAAGATGCATGTGCACGCTGAAAACGCGTTTTCGCACAAATGCGTGCGCGGGCGCTAAAAAGAGCAGCATCGGCATGCTTAGCACGTCGTTTGATAGAAATCCACGTGCGCGTTCTGCCAAAAGCACCATTTGCATGCACATCTTGTGGTTTTGCAGAAAACTTCATCCGCGTCTACCAAAAGATGCATGTGCATGCTTAAAACGCGTTTTCGCACAAATCCGTGCGCGGGTGCTAAAAAGAGCAGCATCGGCATGCTTAGCACGTCGTTTGGTAGAAATCCACGTGCGCGTTCTGCCAAAAGCACCATTTGCATGCACATCTTGTGGTTTTGCAGAAAACTTCATCCGCGTCTACCAAAAGATGCATGTGCATGCTTAAAACGCGTTTTCGCACAAATCTGTGCGCGGGTGCTAAAAAGAGCCGCATCGGCATGCTTAGCACGTCGTTTGGTAGAAATCCACGTGCGCGTTCTGCCAAAAGCACCATTTGCATGCACATCTTGTGGTTTTGCAGAAAACTTCATCCGCGTCTACCAAAACATGCATGTGCATGCTTAAAACGCGTTTTCGCACAAATCCGTGCGCGGGTGCTAAAAAGAGCAGCATCGGCATGCTTAGCACGTCGTTTGGTAGAAATCCACGTGCGCGTTCTGCCAAAAGCACCATTTGCATGCACATCTTGTGGTTTTGCAGAAAACTTCATCCGCGTCTACCAAAAGATGCATGTGCATGCTTAAAACGCGTTTTCGCACAAATCCGTGCGCGGGTGCTAAAAAGAGCAGCATCGGCATGCTTAGCACGTCGTTTGGTAGAAATCCACGTGCGCGTTCTGCCAAAAGCACGATTTGCACGCACATCTTGTGGTTTTGCAGAAAACTTCATCCGCGTCTACCAAAAGATGCATGTGCATGCTTAAAACGCGTTTTCGCACAAATGCGTGCGCGGGTGCTAAAAAGAGCAGCATCGGCATGCTTAGCACGTCGTTTGGTAGAAATCCACGTGCGCGTTCTGCCAAAAGCACCATTTGCATGCACATATTGTGGTTTTGCAGAAAACTTCATTCGCGTCTACCAAAAGATGCATGTGCATGCTTAAAACGCGTTTTCGCACAAATCCGTGCGCGGGTGCTAAAAAGAGCAGCATCGGCATGCTTAGCACGTCGTTTGGTAGAAATCCACGTGCGCGTTCTGCCAAAAGCACCATTTGCATGCACATCTTGTGGTTTTGCAGAAAACTTCATCCGCGTCTACCAAAAGATGCATGTGCATGCTTAAAACGCGTTTTCGCACAAATCCGCGCGCGGGTGCTAAAAAGAGCAGCATCGGCATGCTTAGCACGTCGTTTGGTAGAAATCCACGTGCGCGTTCTGCCAAAAGCACCATTTGCATGCACATCTTGTGGTTTTGCAGAAAACTTCATCCGCGCCTACCAAAAGATGCATGTGCATGCTTAAAACGCGTTTTCGCACAAATCCGTACGCGGGTGCTAAAAAGAGCAGCATCGGCATGCTTAGCACGTCGTTTGGTGGAAATCCACGTGCGCGTTCTGCCAAAAGCACCATTTGCTTGCACATCTTGTGGTTTTGCAGAAAACTTCATCCGCGTCTACCAAAAGATGCATGTGCATGCTTAAAACGCGTTTTCGCACAAATGCGTGCGCGGGTGCTAAAAAGAGCAGCATCGGCATGCTTAGCACGTCGTTTGGTAGAAATCCACGTGCGCGTTCTGCAAAAAGCACCATTTGCATGCACATCTTGTGGTTTTGCAGAAAACTTCATCCGCGTCAACCAAAAGATGCATGTGCATGCTTAAAACGCGTTTTCGCACAAATGCGTGCGCGGGTGCTAAAAAGAGCAGCATCGGCATGCTTAGCACGTCGTTTGGTAGAAATCCACGTGCGCGTTCTGCCAAATGCACCATTTGCATGCACATCTTGTGGTTTTGCAGAAAACTTCATCCGCGTCTACCATAAGATGCATGTGCATGCCTAAAACGCGTTTTCGCACAAATCCGTTCGCGGGTGCTAAATAGAGCAGCATCGGCATGCTTAGCACGTCGTTTGGTAGAAATCCACGTGCGCGTTCTGCCAAAAGCACCATTTGCATGCACATCTTGTGGTTTTGCAGAAAACTTCATCCGCGTCAACCAAAAGATGCATGTGCATGCTTAAAACGCGTTTTCGCACAAATGCGTGCGCGGGTGCTAAAAAGAGCAGCATCGGCATGCTTAGCACGTCGTTTGGTAGAAATCCGCGTGCGCGTTCTGCCAAAAGCACCATTTGCATGCACATCTTGTGGTTTTGCAGAAAACTTCATCCGCGTCTACCAAAAGATGCATGTGCATGCTTAAAACGCGTTTTCGCACAAATCCGTGCGCGGGTGCTAAAAAAAGCAGCATCGGCATGCTTAGCACGTCGTTTGGTAGAAATCCACGTGCGCGTTCTGCCAAAAGCACCATTTGCATGCACATCTTGTGGTTTTGCAGAAAACTTCATCCGCGTCTACCAAAAGATGCATGTGCATGCTTAAAACGCGTTTTCGCACAAATCCGGGCGCGGGTGCTAAAAAGAGCAGCATCGGCATGCTTAGCACGTCGTTTGGTAGAAATCCACGTGCGCGTTCTGCCAAAAGCACCATTTGCATGCACATCTTGTGGTTTTGCAGAAAAGTTCATCCGCGTCTACCAAAAGATGCATGTGCATGCTTAAAACGCGTTTTCGCACAAATCCGTGCGCGGGTGCTAAAAAGAGCAGCATCGGCATGCTTAGCACGTCGTTTGGTAGAAATCCACGTGCGCGTTCTGCCAAAAGCACCATTTGCATGCACATCTTGTGGTTTTGCAGAAAACTTCATCCGCGTCTACCAAAAGATGCATGTGCATGCTTAAAACGCGTTTTCGCACAAATCCGTGCGCGGGTGCTAAAAAGAGCAGCATCGGCATGCTTAGCACGTCGTTTGGTAGAAATCCACGTGCGCGTTCTGCCAAAAGCACCATTTGCATGCACATCTTGTGGTTTTGCAGAAATCTTCATCCGCGTCTACCAAAAGATGCATGTGCATGCTTAAAACGCGTTTTCGCACAAATCCGTGCGCGGGTGCTAAAAAGAGCAGCATCGGCATGCTTAGCACGTCGTCTGGTAGAAATCCACGTGCGCGTTCTGCAAAAAGCACCATTTGCATGCACATCTTGTGGTTTTGCAGAAAACTTCATCCGCGTCTACCAAAAGATGCATGTGCACGCTGAAAACGCGTTTTCGCACAAATGCGTGCGCGGGCGCTAAAAAGAGCAGCATCGGTATGCTTAGCACGTCGTTTGGTAGAAATCCACGTGCGCGTTCTGCCAAAAGCACCATTTGCATGCACATCTTGTGGTTTTGCAGAAAACTTCATCCGCGTCTACCAAAAGATGCATGTGCATGCTTAAAACGCGTTTTCGCACAAATCCGTGCGCGGGTGCTAAAAAGAGCAGCATCGGCATGCTTAGCACGTCGTTTGGTAGAAATCCACGTGCGCGTTCTGCCAAAAGCACCATTTGCATGCACATCTTGTGGTTTTGCAGAAAACTTCATCCGCGTCTACCAAAAGATGCATGTGCATGCTTAAAACGCGTTTTCGCACAAATCCGTGCGCGGGTGCTAAAAAGAGCAGCATCGGCATGCTTAGCACGTCGTTTGGTAGAAATCCACGTGCGCGTTCTGCCAAAAGCACCATTTGCATGCACATCTTGTGGTTTTGCAGAAAACTTCATCCGCGTCTACCAAAAGATGCATGTGCATGCTTAAAACGCGTTTTCGCACAAATCCGTGCGCGGGTGCTAATAAGAGCAGCATCGGCATGCTTAGCACGTCGTTTGGTAGAAATCCACGTGCGCGTTCTGCCAAAAGCACCATTTGCATGCACATCTTGTGGTTTTGCAGAAAACTTCATCCGCGTCTACCAAAAGATGCATGTGCATGCTTAAAACGCGTTTTCGCACAAATCCGTGCGCGGGTGCTAAAAAGAGCAGCATCGGCATGCTTAGCACGTCGTTTGGTAGAAATCCACGTGCGCGTTCTGCCAAAAGCACCATTTGCACGCACATCGTGTGGTTTTGCAGAAAACTTCATCCGCGTCTACCAAAAGATGCATGTGCATGCTTAAAACGCGTTTTCGCACAAATGCGTGCGCGGGTGCTAAAAAGAGCAGCATCGGCATGCTTAGCACGTCGTTTGGTAGAAATCCACGTGCGCGTTCTGCCAAAAGCACCATTTGCATGCACATATTGTGGTTTTGCAGAAAACTTCATCCGCGTCTACCAAAAGATGCATGTGCATGCTTAAAACGCGTTTTCGCACAAATCCGTGCGCGGGTGCTAAAAAGAGCAGCATCGGCATGCTTAGCACGTCGTTTGGTAGAAATCCACGTGCGCGTTCTGCCAAAAGCACCATTTGCATGCACATCTTGTGGTTTTCCAGAAAACTTCATCCGCGTCTACCAAAAGATGCATGTGCATGCTTAAAACGCGTTTTCGCACAAATCCGCGCGCGGGTGCTAAAAAGAGCAGCATCGGCATGCTTAGCACGTCGTTTGGTAGAAATCCACGTGCGCGTTCTGCCAAAAGCACCATTTGCATGCACATCTTGTGGTATTGCAGAAAACTTCATCCGCGTCTACCAAAAGATGCATGTGCATGCTTAAAACGCGTTTTCGCACAAATCCGCGCGCGGGTGCTAAAAAGAGCAGCATCGGCATGCTTAGCACGTCGTTTGGTAGAAATCCACGTGCGCGTTCTGCCAAAAGCACCATTTGCATGCACATCTTGTGGTTTTGCAGAAAACTTCATCCGCGCCTACCAAAAGATGCATGTGCATGCTTAAAACGCGTTTTCGCACAAATCCGTACGCGGGTGCTAAAAAGAGCAGCATCGGCATGCTTAGCACGTCGTTTGGTGGAAATCCACGTGCGCGTTCTGCCAAAAGCACCATTTGCATGCACATCTTGTGGTTTTGCAGAAAACTTCATCCGCGTCTACCAAAAGATGCATGTGCATGCTTAAAACGCGTTTTCGCACAAATGCGCTGGCGGGTGCTAAAATAGCAGCATCGGCATGCTTAGCACGTCGCTTGGTAGAAATCCACGTGCGCGTTCTGCCAAAAGCACCATTTGCATGCACATCTTGTGGTTTTGTAGAAAACTTCATCCGCGTCTACCAAAAGATGCATGTGCATGCTTAAAACGCGTTTTCGCACAAATCCGTGCGCGGGTGCTAAAAAGAGCAGCATCGGCATGCTTAGCACGTCGTTTGGTAGAAATCCACGTGCGCGTTCTGCAAAAAGCACCATTTGCATGCACATCTTGTGGTTTTGCAGAAAACTTCATCCGCGTCTACCAAAAGATGCATGTGCATGCTTAAAACGTGTTTTCGCACAAATCCGTTCGCGGGTGCTAAATAGAGCAGCATCGGCATGCTTAGCACGTCGTTTGGTAGAAATCCACGTGCGCGTTCTGCCAAAAGCACCATTTGCATGCACATCTTGTGGTTTTGCAGAAAACTTCATCCGCGTCTACCAAAAGATGCATGTGCATGCTTAAAACGCGTTTTCGCACAAATCCGTGCGCGGGTGCTAAAAAGAGCAGCATCGGCATGCTTAGCACGTCGTTTGGTAGAAATCCACGTGCGCGTTCTGCCAAAAGCACCATTTGCATGCACATCTTGTGGTTTTCCAGAAAACTTCATCCGCGTCTACCAAAAGATGCATGTGCATGCTTAAAACGCGTTTTCGCACAAATCCGCGCGCGGGTGCTAAAAAGAGCAGCATCGGCATGCTTAGCACGTCGTTTGGTAGAAATCCACGTGCGCGTTCTGCCAAAAGCACCATTTGCATGCACATCTTGTGGTATTGCAGAAAACTTCATCTGCGTCTACCAAAAGATGCATGTGCATGCTTAAAACGCGTTTTCGCACAAATCCGCGCGCGGGTGCTAAAAAGAGCAGCATCGGCATGCTTAGCACGTCGTTTGGTAGAAATCCACGTGCGCGTTCTGCCAAAAGCACCATTTGCATGCACATCTTGTGGTTTTGCAGAAAACTTCATCCGCGCCTACCAAAAGATGCATGTGCATGCTTAAAACGCGTTTTCGCACAAATCCGTACGCGGGTGCTAAAAAGAGCAGCATCGGCATGCTTAGCACGTCGTTTGGTGGAAATCCACGTGCGCGTTCTGCCAAAAGCACCATTTGCATGCACATCTTGTGGTTTTGCAGAAAACTTCATCAGCGTCTACCAAAAGATGCATGTGCATGCTTAAAACGCGTTTTCGCACAAACGCGCTGGCGGGTGCTAAAATAGCAGCATCGGCATGCTTAGCACGTCGCTTGGTAGAAATCCACGTGCGCGTTCTGCCAAAAGCACCATTTGCATGCACATCTTGTGGTTTTGTAGAAAACTTCATCCGCGTCTACCAAAAGATGCATGTGCATGCTTAAAACGCGTTTTCGCACAAATCCGTGCGCGGGTGCTAAAAAGAGCAGCATCGGCATGCTTAGCACGTCGTTTGGTAGAAATCCACGTGCGCGTTCTGCAAAAAGCACCATTTGCATGCACATCTTGTGGTTTTGCAGAAAACTTCATCCGCGTCTACCAAAAGATGCATGTGCATGCTTAAAACGTGTTTTCGCACAAATCCGTTCGCGGGTGCTAAATAGAGCAGCATCGGCATGCTTAGCACGTCGTTTGGTTGAAATCCACGTGCGCGTTCTGCCAAAAGCACCATTTGCATGCACATCTTGTGGTTTTGCAGAAAACTTCATCCGCGTCTACCAAAAGATGCATGTGCATGCTTAAAACGCGTTTTCGCACAAATGCGTGCGCGGGTGCTAAAAAGAGCAGCATCGGCATGCTTAGCACGTCGTTAGGTAGAAATCCACGTGCGCGTTCTGCCAAAAGCACCATTTGCATGCACATCTTGTGGTTTTGCAGAAAACTTCATCCGCGTCTACCAAAAGATGCATGTGCATGCTTAAAACGCGTTTTCGCACAAATCCGTGCGCGGGTGCTAAAAAGAGCAGCATCGGCATGCTTAGCACGTCGTTTGGTAGAAATCCACGTGCGCGTTCTGCCAAAAGCACCATTTGCATGCACATCTTGTGGTTTTGCAGAAAACTTCATCCGCGTCTACCAAAAGATGCATGTGCATGCTTAAAACGCGTTTTCGCACAAATCCGTGCGCGGGTGCTAATAAGAGCAGCATCGGCATGCTTAGCACGTCGTTTGGTAGAAATCCACGTGCGCGTTCTGCCAAAAGCACCATTTGCATGCACATCTTGTGGTTTTGCAGAAAACTTCATCCGCGTCTACCAAAAGATGCATGTGCATGCTTAAAACGCGTTTTCGCACAAATCCGTGCGCGGGTGCTAAAAAGAGCAGCATCGGCATGCTTAGCACGTCGTTTGGTAGAAATCCACGTGCGCGTTCTGCCAAAAGCACCATTTGCACGCACATCGTGTGGTTTTGCAGAAAACTTCATCCGCGTCTACCAAAAGATGCATGTGCATGCTTAAAACGCGTTTTCGCACAAATGCGTGCGCGGGTGCTAAAAAGAGCAGCATCGGCATGCTTAGCACGTCGTTTGGTAGAAATCCACGTGCGCGTTCTGCCAAAAGCACCATTTGCATGCACATATTGTGGTTTTGCAGAAAACTTCATCCGCGTCTACCAAAAGATGCATGTGCATGCTTAAAACGCGTTTTCGCACAAATCCGTGCGCGGGTGCTAAAAAGAGCAGCATCGGCATGCTTAGCACGTCGTTTGGTAGAAATCCACGTGCGCGTTCTGCCAAAAGCACCATTTGCATGCACATCTTGTGGTTTTCCAGAAAACTTCATCCGCGTCTACCAAAAGATGCATGTGCATGCTTAAAACGCGTTTTCGCACAAATCCGCGCGCGGGTGCTAAAAAGAGCAGCATCGGCATGCTTAGCACGTCGTTTGGTAGAAATCCACGTGCGCGTTCTGCCAAAAGCACCATTTGCATGCACATCTTGTGGTATTGCAGAAAACTTCATCCGCGTCTACCAAAAGATGCATGTGCATGCTTAAAACGCGTTTTCGCACAAATCCGCGCGCGGGTGCTAAAAAGAGCAGCATCGGCATGCTTAGCACGTCGTTTGGTAGAAATCCACGTGCGCGTTCTGCCAAAAGCACCATTTGCATGCACATCTTGTGGTTTTGCAGAAAACTTCATCCGCGCCTACCAAAAGATGCATGTGCATGCTTAAAACGCGTTTTCGCACAAATCCGTACGCGGGTGCTAAAAAGAGCAGCATCGGCATGCTTAGCACGTCGTTTGGTGGAAATCCACGTGCGCGTTCTGCCAAAAGCACCATTTGCATGCACATCTTGTGGTTTTGCAGAAAACTTCATCCGCGTCTACCAAAAGATGCATGTGCATGCTTAAAACGCGTTTTCGCACAAATGCGCTGGCGGGTGCTAAAATAGCAGCATCGGCATGCTTAGCACGTCGCTTGGTAGAAATCCACGTGCGCGTTCTGCCAAAAGCACCATTTGCATGCACATCTTGTGGTTTTGTAGAAAACTTCATCCGCGTCTACCAAAAGATGCATGTGCATGCTTAAAACGCGTTTTCGCACAAATCCGTGCGCGGGTGCTAAAAAGAGCAGCATCGGCATGCTTAGCACGTCGTTTGGTAGAAATCCACGTGCGCGTTCTGCAAAAAGCACCATTTGCATGCACATCTTGTGGTTTTGCAGAAAACTTCATCCGCGTCTACCAAAAGATGCATGTGCATGCTTAAAACGTGTTTTCGCACAAATCCGTTCGCGGGTGCTAAATAGAGCAGCATCGGCATGCTTAGCACGTCGTTTGGTAGAAATCCACGTGCGCGTTCTGCCAAAAGCACCATTTGCATGCACATCTTGTGGTTTTGCAGAAAACTTCATCCGCGTCTACCAAAAGATGCATGTGCATGCTTAAAACGCGTTTTCGCACAAATCCGTGCGCGGGTGCTAAAAAGAGCAGCATCGGCATGCTTAGCACGTCGTTTGGTAGAAATCCACGTGCGCGTTCTGCCAAAAGCACCATTTGCATGCACATCTTGTGGTTTTCCAGAAAACTTCATCCGCGTCTACCAAAAGATGCATGTGCATGCTTAAAACGCGTTTTCGCACAAATCCGCGCGCGGGTGCTAAAAAGAGCAGCATCGGCATGCTTAGCACGTCGTTTGGTAGAAATCCACGTGCGCGTTCTGCCAAAAGCACCATTTGCATGCACATCTTGTGGTATTGCAGAAAACTTCATCTGCGTCTACCAAAAGATGCATGTGCATGCTTAAAACGCGTTTTCGCACAAATCCGCGCGCGGGTGCTAAAAAGAGCAGCATCGGCATGCTTAGCACGTCGTTTGGTAGAAATCCACGTGCGCGTTCTGCCAAAAGCACCATTTGCATGCACATCTTGTGGTTTTGCAGAAAACTTCATCCGCGCCTACCAAAAGATGCATGTGCATGCTTAAAACGCGTTTTCGCACAAATCCGTACGCGGGTGCTAAAAAGAGCAGCATCGGCATGCTTAGCACGTCGTTTGGTGGAAATCCACGTGCGCGTTCTGCCAAAAGCACCATTTGCATGCACATCTTGTGGTTTTGCAGAAAACTTCATCAGCGTCTACCAAAAGATGCATGTGCATGCTTAAAACGCGTTTTCGCACAAACGCGCTGGCGGGTGCTAAAATAGCAGCATCGGCATGCTTAGCACGTCGCTTGGTAGAAATCCACGTGCGCGTTCTGCCAAAAGCACCATTTGCATGCACATCTTGTGGTTTTGTAGAAAACTTCATCCGCGTCTACCAAAAGATGCATGTGCATGCTTAAAACGCGTTTTCGCACAAATCCGTGCGCGGGTGCTAAAAAGAGCAGCATCGGCATGCTTAGCACGTCGTTTGGTAGAAATCCACGTGCGCGTTCTGCAAAAAGCACCATTTGCATGCACATCTTGTGGTTTTGCAGAAAACTTCATCCGCGTCTACCAAAAGATGCATGTGCATGCTTAAAACGTGTTTTCGCACAAATCCGTTCGCGGGTGCTAAATAGAGCAGCATCGGCATGCTTAGCACGTCGTTTGGTTGAAATCCACGTGCGCGTTCTGCCAAAAGCACCATTTGCATGCACATCTTGTGGTTTTGCAGAAAACTTCATCCGCGTCTACCAAAAGATGCATGTGCATGCTTAAAACGCGTTTTCGCACAAATGCGTGCGCGGGTGCTAAAAAGAGCAGCATCGGCATGCTTAGCACGTCGTTAGGTAGAAATCCACGTGCGCGTTCTGCCAAAAGCACCATTTGCATGCACATCTTGTGGTTTTGCAGAAAACTTCATCCGCGTCTACCAAAAGATGCATGTGCATGCTTAAAACGCGTTTTCGCACAAATCCGTGCGCGGGTGCTAAAAAGAGCAGCATCGGCATGCTTAGCACGTCGTTTGGTAGAAATCCACGTGCGCGTTCTGCCAAAAGCACCATTTGCATGCACATCTTGTGGTTTTGCAGAAAACTTCATCCGCGTCTACCAAAAGATGCATCTGCATGCTTAAAACGCGTTTTCGCACAAATCCGTGCGCGGGTGCTAAAAAGAGTAGCATCGGCATGCTTAGCACGTCGTTTGGTAGAAATCCGCGTGCGCGTTCTGCCAAAAGCACCATTTGCATGCACATCTTGTGGTTTTGCAGAAATCTTCATCCGCGTCTACCAAAAGATGCATGTGCATGCTTAAAACGCGTTTTCGCACAAATCCGTGCGCGGGTGCTAAAAAGAGCAGCATCGGTATGCTTAGCACGTCGTTTGGTAGAAATCCACGTGCGCGTTCTGCCAAAAGCACCATTTGCATGCACATCTTGTGGTTTTGCAGAAAACTTCATCCGCGTCTACCAAAAGATGCATGTGCATGCTTAAAACGCGTTTTCGCACAAATCCGTGCGCGGGTGCTAAAAAGAGCAGCATCGGCATGCTTAGCACGTCGTTTGGTAGAAATCCACGTGCGCGTTCTGCCAAAAGCACCATTTGCATGCACATCTTGTGGTTTTGCAGAAAACTTCATCCGCGTCTACCAAAAGATGCATGTGCATGCTTAAAACGCGTTTTCGCACAAATCCGTGCGCGGGTGCTAAAAAGAGCAGCATCGGCATGCTTAGCACGTCGTTTGGTAGAAATCCACGTGCGCGTTCTGCCAAAAGCACCATTTGCATGCACATCTTGTGGTTTTGCAGAAAACTTCATCCGCGTCTACCAAAAGATGCATGTGCATGCTTAAAACGCGTTTTCGCACAAATCCGTGCGCGGGTGCTAAAAAGAGCAGCATCGGCATGCTTAGCACGTCGTTTGGTAGAAATCCACGTGCGCGTTCTGCCAAAAGCACCATTTGCATGCACATCTTGTGGTTTTGCAGAAAACTTCATCCGCGCCTACCAAAAGATGCATGTGCATGCTTAAAACGCGTTTTCGCACAAATCCGTACGCGGGTGCTAAAAAGAGCAGCATCGGCATGCTTAGCACGTCGTTTGGTGGAAATCCACGTGCGCGTTCTGCCAAAAGCACCATTTGCATTCACATCTTGTGGTTTTTCAGAAAACTTCATCCGCGTCTACCAAAAGATGCATGTGCATGCTTAAAACGCGTTTTCGCACAAATGCGTGGGCGGGTGCTAAAAAGAGCAGCATCGGCATGCTTAGCACGTCGCTTGGTAGAAATCCACGTGCGCGTTCTGCCAAAAGCACCATTTGCATGCACATCTTGTGGTTTTGCAGAAAACTTCATCCGCGTCTACCAAAAGATGCATGTGCATGCTTAAAACGCGTTTTCGCACAAATCCGTGCGCGGGTGCTAAAAAGAGCCGCATCGGCATGCTTAGCACATCGTTTGGTAGAAATCCACGTGCGCGTTCTGCCAAAAGCACCATTTGCATGCACATCTTGTGGTTTTGCAGAAAACTTCATCCGCGTCTACCAAAAGATGCATGTGCATGCTTAAAACGCGTTTTCGCACAAATCCGTGCGCGGGTGCTAAAAAGAGCAGCATCGGCATGCTTAGCACGTCGTTTGGTAGAAATCCACGTGCGCGTTCTGCCAAAAGCACCATTTGCATGCACATCTTGTGGTTTTGCAGAAAACTTCATCCGCGTCTACCAAAAGATGCATGTGCATGCTTAAAACGCGTTTTCCCACAAATCCGTGCGCGGGTGCTAAAAAGAGCAGCATCGGCATGCTTAGCACGTCGTTTGGTAGAAATCCACGTGCGCGTTCTGCCAAAAGCACCATTTGCATGCACATCTTGTGGTTTTGCAGAAAACTTCATCCGCGTCTACCAAAAGATGCATGTGCATGCTTAAAACGCGTTTTCGCACAAATCCGTGCGCGGGTGCTAAAAAGAGCAGCATCGGCATGCTTAGCACGTCGTTTGGTAGAAATCCACGTGCGCGTTCTGCCAAAAGCACCATTTGCATGCACATCTTGTGGTTTTGCAGAAAACTTCATCCGCGTCTACCAAAAGATGCATGTGCATGCTTAAAACGCGTTTTCGCACAAATCCGTGCGCGGGTGCTAAAAAGAGCAGCATCGGCATGCTTAGCACGTCGTTTGGTAGAAATCCACGTGCGCGTTCTGCCAAAAGCACCATTTGCATGCACATATTGTGGTTTTGCAGAAAACTTCATCCGCGTCTACCAAAAGATGCATGTGCATGCTTAAAACGCGTTTTTGCACAAATCCGTGCGCGGGTGCTAAAGAGAGCAGCATCGGCATGCTTAGCACGTCGTTTGGTAGAAATCCACGTACGCGTTCTGCCAAAAGCACCATTTGCATGCGCATCTTGTGGTTTTCCAGAAAACTTCATCCGCGTCTACCAAAAGATGCATGTGCATGCTTAAAACGCGTTTTCGCACAAATCCGTGCGCGGGTGCTAAAAAGAGCAGCATCGGCATGCTTAGCACGTCGTTTGGTAGAAATCCACGTGCGCGTTCTGCCAAAAGCACCATTTGCATGCACATCCTGTGGTTTTGCAGAAAACTTCATCCGCGTCTACCAAAAGATGCATGTGCATGCTTAAAACGCGTTTTCGCACAAATCCATGCGCGGGTGCTAAAAAGAGCAGCATCGGCATGCTTAGCACGCCGTTTGGTAGAAATCCACGTGCCCGTTCTGCCAAAAGCACCATTTGCATGCACATCTTGTGGTTTTGCAGAAAACTTCATCCGCGTCTACCAAAAGATGCATGTGCATGCTTAAAACGCGTTTTCGCACAAATCCGCGCGCGGGTGCTAAAAAGAGCAGCATCGGCATGCTTAGCACGTCCTTTGGTAGAAATCCACGTGCGCGTTCTGCCAAAAGCACCATTTGCATGCACATCTTGTGGTTTTGCAGAAAACTTCATCCGCGTCTACCAAAAGATGCATGTGCATGCTTAAAACGCGTTTTCGCACAAATCCGCGCGCGGGTGCTAAAAAGAGCAGCATCGGCATGCTTAGCACGTCGTTTGGTAGAAATCCACGTGCGCGTTCTGCCAAAAGCACCATTTGCATGCACATTTTGTGGTTTTGCAGAAAACTTCATCCGCGTCTACCAAAAGAAGCATGTCCATGCTTAAAACGCGTTTTCGCACAAATCCGTGCGCGGGTGCTAAAAAGAGCAGCATCGGCATGCTTAGCACGTCGTTTGGGAGAAATCCACGTGCGCGTTCTGCCAAAAGCACCATTTGCATGCACATCTTCTGGTTTTGCAGAAAACTTCATCCGCGTCTACCAAAAGATGCATGTGCATGCTTAAAACGCGTTTTCGCACAAATCCGTGCGCGGGTGCTAAAAAGAGCAGCATCGGCATGCTTAGCACGTCGTTTGGTAGAAATCCACGTGCGCGTTCTGCCAAAAGCACCATTTGCATGCACATCTTGTGGTTTTGCAGAAATCTTCATCCGCGTCTACCAAAAGATGCATGTGCATGCTTAAAATGCGTTTTCGCACAAATCCGTGCGCGGGTGCTAAAAAGAGCAGCATCGGCATGCTTAGCACGTCGTCTGGTAGAAATCCCCGTGCGCGTTCTGCAAAAAGCACCATTTGCATGCACATCTTGTGGTTTTGCAGAAAACTTCATCCGCGTCTACCAAAAGATGCATGTGCACGCTGAAAACGCGTTTTCGCACAAATGCGTGCGCGGGCGCTAAAAAGAGCAGCATCGGCATGCTTAGCACGTCGTTTGGTAGAAATCCACGTGCGCGTTCTGCCAAAAGCACCATTTGCATGCACATCTTGTGGTTTTGCAGAAAACTTCATCCGCGTCTACCAAAAGATGCATGTGCATGCTTAAAACGCGTTTTCGCACAAATCCGTGCGCGGGTGCTAAAAAGAGCAGCATCGGCATGCTTAGCACGTCGTTTGGTAGAAATCCACGTGCGCGTTCTGCCAAAAGCACCATTTGCATGCACATCTTGTGGTTTTGCAGAAAACTTCATCCGCGTCTACCAAAAGATGCATGTGCATGCTTAAACCGCGTTTTCGCACAAATCCGTGCGCGGGTGCTAAAAAGAGCAGCATCGGCATGCTTAGCACGTCGTTTGGTAGAAATCCACGTGCGCGTTCTGCCAAAAGCACCATTTGCATGCACATCTTGTGGTTTTGCAGAAAACTTCATCCGCGTCTACCAAAAGATGCATGTGCATGCTTAAAACGCGTTTTCGCACAAATCCGTGCGCGGGTGCTAAAAAGAGCAGCATCGGCATGCTTAGCACGTCGTTTGGTAGAAATCCACGTGCGCGTTCTGCCAAAAGCACCATTTGCATGCACATCTTGTGGTTTTGCAGAAAACTTCATCCGCGTCTACCAAAAGATGCATGTGCATGCTTAAAACGCGTTTTCGCACAAATCCGTGCGCGGGTGCTAAAAAGAGCAGCATCGGCATGCTTAGCACGTCGTTTGGTAGAAATCCACGTGCGCGTTCTGCCAAAAGCACCATTTGCATGCACATCTTGTGGTTTTGCAGAAATCTTCATCCGCGTCTACCAAAAGATGCATGTGCATGCTTAAAACGCGTTTTCGCACAAATCCGTGCGCGGGTGCTAAAAAGAGCAGCATCGGCATGCTTAGCACGTCGTCTGGTAGAACTCCACGTGCGCGTTCTGCAAAAAGCACCATTTGCATGCACATCTTGTGGTTTTGCAGAAAACTTCATCCGCGTCTACCAAAAGATGCATGTGCACGCTGAAAACGCGTTTTCGCACAAATGCGTGCGCGGGCGCTAAAAAGAGCAGCATCGGCATGCTTAGCACGTCGTTTGATAGAAATCCACGTGCGCGTTCTGCCAAAAGCACCATTTGCATGCACATCTTGTGGTTTTGCACAAAACTTCATCCGCGTCTACCAAAAGATGCATGTGCATTCTTAAAACGCGTTTTCGCACAAATCCGTGCGCGGGTGCTAAAAAGAGCAGCATCGGCATGCTTAGCACGTCGTTTGGTAGAAATCCACGTGTGCGTTCTGCCAAAAGCACCATTTGCATGCACATCTTGTGGTTTTGCAGAAAACTTCATCCGCGTCTACCAAAAGATGCATGTGCATGCTTAAAACGCGTTTTCGCACAAATCTGTGCGCGGGTGCTAAAAAGAGCAGCATCGGCATGCTTAGCACGTCGTTTGGTAGAAATCCACGTGCGCGTTCTGCCAAAAGCACCATTTGCATGCACATCTTGTGGTTTTGCAGAAAACTTCATCCGCGTCTACCAAAACATGCATGTGCATGCTTAAAACGCGTTTTCGCACATATCCGTGCGCGGGTGCTAAAAAGAGCAGCATCGGCATGCTTAGCACGTCGTTTGGTAGAAATCCACGTGCGCGTTCTGCCAAAAGCACCATTTGCATGCACATCTTGTGGTTTTGCAGAAAACTTCATCCGCGTCTACCAAAAGATGCATGTGCATGCTTAAAACGCGTTTTCGCACAAATCCGTGCGCGGGTGCTAAAAAGAGCAGCATCGGCATGCTTAGCACGTCGTTTGGTAGAAATCCACGTGCGCGTTCTGCCAAAAGCACGATTTGCACGCACATCTTGTGGTTTTGCAGAAAACTTCATCCGCGTCTACCAAAAGATGCATGTGCATGCTTAAAACGCGTTTTCGCACAAATGCGTGCGCGGGTGCTAAAAAGAGCAGCATCGGCATGCTTAGCACGTCGTTTGGTAGAAATCCACGTGCGCGTTCTGCCAAAAGCACCATTTGCATGCACATATTGTGGTTTTGCAGAAAACTTCATTCGCGTCTACCAAAAGATGCATGTGCATGCTTAAAACGCGTTTTCGCACAAATCCGTGCGCGGGTGCTAAAAAGAGCAGCATCGGCATGCTTAGCACGTCGTTTGGTAGAAATCCACGTGTGCGTTCTGCCAAAAGCACCATTTGCATGCACATCTTGTGGTTTTGCAGAAAACTTCATCCGCGTCTACCAAAAGATGCATGTGCATGCTTAAAACGCGTTTTCGCACAAATCCGCGCGCGGGTGCTAAAAAGAGCAGCATCGGCATGCTTAGCACGTCGTTTGGTAGAAATCCACGTGCGCGTTCTGCCAAAAGCACCATTTGCGTGCACATCTTGTGGTTTTGCAGAAAACTTCATCCGCGCCTACCAAAAGATGCATGTGCATGCTTAAAACGCGTTTTCGCACAAATCCGTACGCGGGTGCTAAAAAGAGCAGCATCGGCATGCTTAGCACGTCGTTTGGTGGAAATCCACGTGCGCGTTCTGCCAAAAGCACCATTTGCATGCACATCTTGTGGTTTTGCAGAAAACTTCATCCGCGTCTACCAAAAGATGCATGTACATGCTTAAAACGCGTTTTCGCACAAATGCGTGCGCGGGTGCTAAAAAGAGCAGCATCGGCATGCTTAGCACGTCGTTTGGTAGAAATCCACGTGCGCGTTCTGCAAAAAGCACCATTTGCATGCACATCTTGTGGTTTTGCAGAAAACTTCATCCGCGTCAACCAAAAGATGCATGTGCATGCTTAAAACGCGTTTTCGCACAAATGCGTGCGCGGGTGCTAAAAAGAGCAGCATCGGCATGCTTAGCACGTCGTTTGGTAGAAATCCACGTGCGCGTTCTGCCAAATGCACCATTTGCATGCACATCTTGTGGTTTTGCAGAAAACTTCATCCGCGTCTACCATAAGATGCATGTGCATGCTTAAAACGCGTTTTCGCACAAATCCGTTCGCGGGTGCTAAATAGAGCAGCATCGGCATGCTTAGCACGTCGTTTGGTAGAAATCCACGTGCGCGTTCTGCCAAAAGCACCATTTGCATGCACATCTTGTGGTTTTGCAGAAAACTTCATCCGCGTCAACCAAAAGATGCATGTGCATGCTTAAAACGCGTTTTCGCACAAATGCGTGCGCGGGTGCTAAAAAGAGCAGCATCGGCATGCTTAGCACGTCGTTTGGTAGAAATCCACGTGCGCGTTCTGCCAAAAGCACCATTTGCATGCACATCTTGTGGTTTTGCAGAAAACTTCATCCGCGTCTACCAAAAGATGCATGTGCATGCTTAAAACGCGTTTTCGCACAAATCCGTGCGCGGGTGCTAAAAAAAGCAGCATCCGCATGCTTAGCACGTCGTTTGGTAGAAATCCACGTGCGCGTTCTGCCAAAAGCACCATTTGCATGCACATCTTGTGGTTTTGCAGAAAACTTCATCCGCGTCTACCAAAAGATGCATGTGCATGCTTAAAACGCGTTTTCGCACAAATCCGTGCGCGGGTGCTAAAAAGAGCAGCATCGGCATGCTTAGCACGTCGTTTGGTAGAAATCCACGTGCGCGTTCTGCCAAAAGCACCATTTGCATGCACATCTTGTGGTTTTGCAGAAAAGTTCATCCGCGTCTACCAAAAGATGCATGTGCATGCTTAAAACGCGTTTTCGCACAAATCCGTGCGCGGGTGCTAAAAAGAGCAGCATCGGCATGCTTAGCACGTCGTTTGGTAGAAATCCACGTGCGCGTTCTGCCAAAAGCACCATTTGCATGCACATCTTGTGGTTTTGCAGAAAACTTCATCCGCGTCTACCAAAAGATGCATGTGCATGCTTAAAACGCGTTTTCGCACAAATCCGTGCGCGGGTGCTAAAAAGAGCAGCATCGGCATGCTTAGCACGTCGTTTGGTAGAAATCCACGTGCGCGTTCTGCCAAAAGCACCATTTGCATGCACATCTTGTGGTTTTGCAGAAATCTTCATCCGCGTCTACCAAAAGATGCATGTGCATGCTTAAAACGCGTTTTCGCACAAATCCGTGCGCGGGTGCTAAAAAGAGCAGCATCGGCATGCTTAGCACGTCGTCTGGTAGAAATCCACGTGCGCGTTCTGCAAAAAGCACCATTTGCATGCACATCTTGTGGTTTTGCAGAAAACTTCATCCGCGTCTACCAAAAGATGCATGTGCACGTGAAAACGCGTTTTCGCACAAATGCGTGCGCGGGCGCTAAAAAGAGCAGCATCGGCATGCTTAGCACGTCGTTTGGTAGAAATCCACGTGCGCGTTCTGCCAAAAGCACCATTTGCATGCACATCTTGTGGTTTTGCAGAAAACTTCATCCGCGTCTACCAAAAGATGCATGTGCATGCTTAAAACGCGTTTTCGCACAAATCCGTGCGCGGGTGCTAAAAAGAGCAGCATCGGCATGCTTAGCACGTCGTTTGGTAGAAATCCACGTGCGCGTTCTGCCAAAAGCACCATTTGCATGCACATCTTGTGGTTTTGCAGAAAACTTCATCCGCGTCTACCAAAAGATGCATGTGCATGCTTAAAACGCGTTTTCGCACAAATCCGTGCGCGGGTGCTAAAAAGAGCAGCATCGGCATGCTTAGCACGTCGTTTGGTAGAAATCCACGTGCGCGTTCTGCCAAAAGCACCATTTGCATGCACATCTTGTGGTTTTGCAGAAAACTTCATCCGCGTCTACCAAAAGATGCATGTGCATGCTTAAAACGCGTTTTCGCACAAATCCGTGCGCGGGTGCTAAAAAGAGCAGCATCGGCATGCTTAGCACGTCGTTTGGTAGAAATCCACGTGCGCGTTCTGCCAAAAGCACCATTTGCATGCACATCTTGTGGTTTTGCAGAAAACTTCATCCGCGTCTACCAAAAGATGCATGTGCATGCTTAAAACGCGTTTTCGCACAAATCCGTGCGCGGGTGCTAAAAAGAGCAGCATCGGCATGCTTAGCACGTCGTTTGGTAGAAATCCACGTGCGCGTTCTGCCAAAAGCACCATTTGCACGCACATCGTGTGGTTTTGCAGAAAACTTCATCCGCGTCTACCAAAAGATGCATGTGCATGCTTAAAACGCGTTTTCGCACAAATGCGTGCGCGGGTGCTAAAAAGAGCAGCATCGGCATGCTTAGCACGTCGTTTGGTAGAAATCCACGTGCGCGTTCTGCCAAAAGCACCATTTGCATGCACATCTTGTGGTTTTGCAGAAAACTTCATCCGCGTCTACCAAAAGATGCATGTGCATGCTTAAAACGCGTTTTCGCACAAATCCGTGCGCGGGTGCTAAAAAGAGCAGCATCGGCATGCTTAGCACGTCGTTTGGTAGAAATCCACGTGCGCGTTCTGCCAAAAGCACCATTTGCATGCACATCTTGTGGTTTTGCAGAAATCTTCATCCGCGTCTACCAAAAGATGCATGTGCATGCTTAAAACGCGTTTTCGCACAAATCCGTGCGCGGGTGCTAAAAAGAGCAGCATCGGCATGCTTAGCACGTCGTCTGGTAGAAATCCACGTGCGCGTTCTGCAAAAAGCACCATTTGCATGCACATCTTGTGGTTTTGCAGAAAACTTCATCCGCGTCTACCAAAAGATGCATGTGCACGTGAAAACGCGTTTTCGCACAAATGCGTGCGCGGGCGCTAAAAAGAGCAGCATCGGCATGCTTAGCACGTCGTTTGGTAGAAATCCACGTGCGCGTTCTGCCAAAAGCACCATTTGCATGCACATCTTGTGGTTTTGCAGAAAACTTCATCCGCGTCTACCAAAAGATGCATGTGCATGCTTAAAACGCGTTTTCGCACAAATCCGTGCGCGGGTGCTAAAAAGAGCAGCATCGGCATGCTTAGCACGTCGTTTGGTAGAAATCCACGTGCGCGTTCTGCCAAAAGCACCATTTGCATGCACATCTTGTGGTTTTGCAGAAAACTTCATCCGCGTCTACCAAAAGATGCATGTGCATGCTTAAAACGCGTTTTCGCACAAATCCGTGCGCGGGTGCTAAAAAGAGCAGCATCGGCATGCTTAGCACGTCGTTTGGTAGAAATCCACGTGCGCGTTCTGCCAAAAGCACCATTTGCATGCACATCTTGTGGTTTTGCAGAAAACTTCATCCGCGTCTACCAAAAGATGCATGTGCATGCTTAAAACGCGTTTTCGCACAAATCCGTGCGCGGGTGCTAAAAAGAGCAGCATCGGCATGCTTAGCACGTCGTTTGGTAGAAATCCACGTGCGCGTTCTGCCAAAAGCACCATTTGCATGCACATCTTGTGGTTTTGCAGAAAACTTCATCCGCGTCTACCAAAAGATGCATGTGCATGCTTAAAACGCGTTTTCGCACAAATCCGTGCGCGGGTGCTAAAAAGAGCAGCATCGGCATGCTTAGCACGTCGTTTGGTAGAAATCCACGTGCGCGTTCTGCCAAAAGCACCATTTGCACGCACATCGTGTGGTTTTGCAGAAAACTTCATCCGCGTCTACCAAAAGATGCATGTGCATGCTTAAAACGCGTTTTCGCACAAATGCGTGCGCGGGTGCTAAAAAGAGCAGCATCGGCATGCTTAGCACGTCGTTTGGTAGAAATCCACGTGCGCGTTCTGCCAAAAGCACCATTTGCATGCACATATTGTGGTTTTGCAGAAAACTTCATCCGCGTCTACCAAAAGATGCATGTGCATGCTTAAAACGCGTTTTCGCACAAATCCGTGCGCGGGGGCTAAAAAGAGCAGCATCGGCATGCTTAGCACGTCGTTTGGTAGAAATCCACGTGCGCGTTCTGCCAAAAGCACCATTTGCATGCACATCTTGTGGTTTTGCAGAAAACTTCATCCGCGTCTACCAAAAGATGCATGTGCATGCTTAAAACGCGTTTTCGCACAAATCCGTGCGCGGGTGCTAAAAAGAGCAGCATCGGCATGCTTAGCACGTCGTTTGGTAGAAATCCACGTGCGCGTTCTGCCAAAAGCACCATTTGCATGCACATCTTGTGGTTTTGCAGAAAACTTCATCCGCGTCTACCAAAAGATGCATGTGCATGCTTAAAACGCGTTTTCGCACAAATCCGTGCGCGGGTGCTAAAAAGAGCAGCATCGGCATGCTTAGCACGTCGTTTGGTAGAAATCCACGTGCGCGTTCTGCCAAAAGCACCATTTGCATGCACATCTTGTGGTTTTGCAGAAAACTTCATCCGCGTCTACCAAAAGATGCATGTGCATGCTTAAAACGCGTTTTCGCACAAATCCGTGCGCGGGTGCTAAAAAGAGCAGCATCGGCATGCTTAGCACGTCGTTTGGTAGAAATCCACGTGCGCGTTCTGCCAAAAGCACCATTTGCACGCACATCGTGTGGTTTTGCAGAAAACTTCATCCGCGTCTACCAAAAGATGCATGTGCATGCTTAAAACGCGTTTTCGCACAAATGCGTGCGCGGGTGCTAAAAAGAGCAGCATCGGCATGCTTAGCACGTCGTTTGGTAGAAATCCACGTGCGCGTTCTGCCAAAAGCACCATTTGCATGCACATCTTGTGGTTTTGCAGAAAACTTCATCCGCGTCTACCAAAAGATGCATGTGCATGCTTAAAACGCGTTTTCGCACAAATCCGTGCGCGGGTGCTAAAAAGAGCAGCATCGGCATGCTTAGCACGTCGTTTGGTAGAAATCCACGTGCGCGTTCTGCCAAAAGCACCATTTGCATGCACATCTTGTGGTTTTGCAGAAATCTTCATCCGCGTCTACCAAAAGATGCATGTGCATGCTTAAAACGCGTTTTCGCACAAATCCGTGCGCGGGTGCTAAAAAGAGCAGCATCGGCATGCTTAGCACGTCGTCTGGTAGAAATCCACGTGCGCGTTCTGCAAAAAGCACCATTTGCATGCACATCTTGTGGTTTTGCAGAAAACTTCATCCGCGTCTACCAAAAGATGCATGTGCACGTGAAAACGCGTTTTCGCACAAATGCGTGCGCGGGCGCTAAAAAGAGCAGCATCGGCATGCTTAGCACGTCGTTTGGTAGAAATCCACGTGCGCGTTCTGCCAAAAGCACCATTTGCATGCACATCTTGTGGTTTTGCAGAAAACTTCATCCGCGTCTACCAAAAGATGCATGTGCATGCTTAAAACGCGTTTTCGCACAAATCCGTGCGCGGGTGCTAAAAAGAGCAGCATCGGCATGCTTAGCACGTCGTTTGGTAGAAATCCACGTGCGCGTTCTGCCAAAAGCACCATTTGCATGCACATCTTGTGGTTTTGCAGAAAACTTCATCCGCGTCTACCAAAAGATGCATGTGCATGCTTAAAACGCGTTTTCGCACAAATCCGTGCGCGGGTGCTAAAAAGAGCAGCATCGGCATGCTTAGCACGTCGTTTGGTAGAAATCCACGTGCGCGTTCTGCCAAAAGCACCATTTGCATGCACATCTTGTGGTTTTGCAGAAAACTTCATCCGCGTCTACCAAAAGATGCATGTGCATGCTTAAAACGCGTTTTCGCACAAATCCGTGCGCGGGTGCTAAAAAGAGCAGCATCGGCA
>NW_027315455.1:0-2500 GCF_023375885.2 Dermacentor andersoni
TCCGAAAGGGCCGGAGGCTGCCGGTCGGCTCCTGCTCGTGACGCGCGAGGTGTCGAGATCGCGGTTTAATGCGACGACGTCTGCAGGCTATTCGCCCGCCGCCGAGGGAAAGGCGGCGTTGCTGCGAAGTACCGAAGGAAACGCGGCTTTGCTACGTCGGAAGCGTTCTGCGGTTAGCGGACTTGTGCGCTTTGGGAAGGCGCCGCACGTCGAAAGAGGAAGTACGGACAGACGAGGGACTGTAGTCCCGGATTCGAACGCACTTGCGGCCAGGCCCTTGCTGGCTTCGTCTTCCGCCTCAAGTAGACTTGTTGTGGCGCCGGCGCAGGGAGCCGTCCCTGGCACTGGCCGAGTGGTTTTGGAGAGCTGCGCGAGTACGCGCGCCGGGCTCTTGTCTTTCGTCTCAAGTAGGCTGTTGGATCAACAGCGGTTATGCTGCGGCGATCTGCCGATGCGAAAGTGTGTGTGTGTTTGAGGCCCTTCTATGAACCTACTGCTGACTGAAGCGAAGCACGTCGATGGGGGTGAAGCCCTGCCCGTGGCCGTGTAGCCGTTAAAGACTCCACAGCGGCTTAGCCCTAATCATGGCTCTGTCGCTCTTTGCAATTTTTAGTGGAGCGATGTGAACGTGCACACGAGACACACGGGTCCGGTGGTTGGATGGCAGGTAAAACCGGCTTCGAGTGCGCGCAAACGGCATAAGCTACCTCGAGGGCAAGCGAGGAAGGCGTGGGCGCAAAACACACGCGCGAGTAGCAGGAGTGGAGTGCCATTAGGCTTTCAGCTGCTGAGACGCGGCCGCCGAAAGAGCGAGACTGGAGGAGCGCACGCCGAAAGGCGCTCTTCGAAACCACACACAGGGAGACGCCACGTGCCTAAAACCCTGGTTGTACTGTACTGAATTGAACAAACTATTTTTCACGACTCTAAGCGGTGGATCACTCGGTTCTCGGGTCGATGAAGAACGCAGCCAGCTGCGAGACTTGGTGTGAATTGCAGGACACACTGAGCACTGATTCTTTGAACGCACATTGCGGCCTTGGGTCTTCCCTTGGCTTCGTCTGTCTGAGGGTCGGATCACATATCAAGAGAGACTTCGGCGCACAGGGAACGTGCGTCCGTCGACTCGTTTTGACCGCGTCGGCATCATGGACAGTACGTTGAGCGCTAAAGCCACGCGCCAGCGGCCTCACGAGAGGGAGACGGTGGCAAACCGTTGTGCCAATTCTTCGAAAAGACGGAAACGAGGCATTACTACTGCAGCGTGACGAGTGCGCGCCTCTAGCAAGACCGCCGCAGGATGGAGTCGGATACCTGCAGGGAAAGAGCGGTCCAAGCACGAGGCGCGAACGTCTGTTGCCATGTAGCGCGCACGTTTGCGAGAGAGTCGGAAGCGCACGCTTGCGTGCACGGAAAACGTGGGAATGAAACGCCGGCCGATTCCCGCGCCGTGCGCAAAGCCAGCGCGATCGCAATTTGCGCTGTTTGCCTTCGAAGTACGTCGAGCTCCAGAGCTGGTCGCTCGTTCACGTCACCGCAGTTGTGTGGGCGCCCTTCCGGGCTTCGTCGCAGGAATGGGAATCGGCAGATTCTTGCGAGGAGCGGGGAGGAGAAGGGTGGCCCCCGAAAGCGGTTCGACGCGACAGCGCAGTCTGCGAGCGAGAAGAGTCACGGCACGGCGGAGAATTGCCGCGAAACGGAAAATGTCTCCTTCGAGAGCGTGGGTGCCCCGTTGGCCGAGCTGAAGCGTTCCGTCGTAGTCCGCCGTCGGTCCAAGTGCTTCGCAGTCTCTGTCCCCTAAAGACTGGGCCACTCCAGTTGGGGCAGGGGCGACGCTACACGAGACGATGCCTCCCGCCAGGTTTTAGTCGCCCCTGCGGTGCCCGCTGAAGCGGCGCGCTGCTAAGGCGATCTTTGCCTCGGTGGTGTTTGGGCTTCAGACACGGTCGCTTACCACGCAACTGCTCGTGCGCCGCACGCGCGCAGGCGGTTCACCGCCTGCCAGCCTCGTCTATAAGTAGCTCCGTGTTGGGCGAAGGACGTGGTAGGGCGTCGCACTCGGTTGGCGCTGGGTTTTCGAACGTGTCGAGTCCTTTTCGGCATACCGCTCGTATGACGCACGCGCGCAGGCGTTGTGCCGCCTGCCAGCCTCGTCCGTAAGGACGTGGCAGGGCGTCGTACTCGGTCGTGCTGGAATGGGCGAAAGCGATGTATCCGTTGTCGACCTCAGATCAGGCGAGACAACCCGCTGAATTTAAGCATATCACTAAGCGGAGGAAAAGAAACCAACAGGGATTCCCCGAGTAGCTGCGAGCGAAACGGGACCGAGCCCAGCACCGAATCCCCCGTCCTTGCAGGCGGTCGGGAAATGTGGTGTATGGGAGGCGACGTTCTCGGGTGTTTGCGACGGTGCAAGTCCCCCTGACAGGGGCTTGTCCCAGAGTGGGTGCCAGGCCCGTCTCCGCCGTTGCGCGCCCGGGATGAAGCCTCCCGTGAGTCG
>NW_027315455.1:7500-20000 GCF_023375885.2 Dermacentor andersoni
GGCTTAAGCGCGGGCGGGGTGTGGCCGCCCCGGCTGACGTGGTAGCGGACTTGGCGTAATGTTGCCCGTTGTTTCACAGGAAACGGGCACCGCGAATTTCATGCTTTCTTTCCAGCTTGGAACGTTTGGCTTTGTGTGCGGGTGCTGCATTTAAGGAGCTGTGTATAACTTTATAGAGCGTCTCAAGAAAAACAATTTGTTTGAAGCTTCACACGTGAGAGGAGCGGCTTCTGAGTACGAGGCGGTTTTCCTTTTTTTTTTTTTCTGCCGATAATTGTACTCATCTGCCACGTCTCTCACCACGATATGATATTTTTTTGGGGGGTTTCTCCTTTGATCCTCAAGTGAACGGACTGTCCAGTACTGATGCCATTTACAAAAATCCAAAACAGCAGAGGCCCGCACCTGCTCAATCAACGCCAACTCAATTTAAGGAAGGGCTGTTCAAAAGCTGATCGAAACCATCCAGTTTGGGAAAACCTATTTTATGCAGTAGTTTTTATTATTATTTTTTTTTTATTGTGAGAGACGTGAAATCCACACCACGAAATGAACGTCCCTTTGTTACCCTTTTGTTACCGCGGCTTCGAAACCGTGCGTAATACCAATTTAATTGTGTCCTGGTTGGCCGTTTGTCAGCACTTTGTGTTCTTCTAGAAAATCAACTACTAGTTTATAAATTACGTGCGCGAAATTTTCCTCCGTGTGCACCACCAAAATACTTAAAGAAGAGAGAATGCGTCCGGGGCCTTGGGATTTCGAAAATGCCGTGCTCTGAAATTTTCACATCCGCCATTGGAAAGATAATTATTATCCGAGAAAAAAAAAACAGAAAGAAATCACATTTGAAATTATCATTGAAAGTGGCCACGTTTTTCGGGGCATGTCTTGATGAAATAATCTCAGTTCAGTTCAGCATGATTGGATTTCATCTTTTCCAGTATTCTCAGTACTCTCGTTGTAGTACCAATTGCCGGCAGATTTTTTTTTTAGTTGTTTAGAGTTATACATTCCTGAACGATGTTTTTCTTTTCCTCAAAGCTAGCCATAGAACCAGCGCTTTCTATAAAATCATGACAATAAGAATCCAGCATATCGGTTCATCTTCGGCGCGATTAAAGTTCGGGAACTGGCGATTTTTTATTGCCGTGATCAAGAAGGTTAACACCAGATAAGGCGTGATATTTCAGCATACCAGTCGCGATATCTAATCGAATCTAAGATTGAAATGGCGTTCTGAATTCTTTCGGTTCCAGATAGAAAGAAACAGAAAAAAAAAAAAAAAGAAAGGATGTGATTGATTGCCATTCAAATCTGAAGACCGCGTGGAGAAAGTGTTCCGGTTTACATTCGGCAAATCAAAATGAACGGCTAAAATTAATCTATCGTCTGGTTTCATGCGCGAGATCACGTAAAAGGCAGCCATTCTTCTTAACATGGTTTCTCTCTTTTGCTCTCTCATTCGCGCACGGAAATTTCTTCGTACGGGAATTTTATGAAGCGAAGGCGGCTGCAGACCATTTTCTTTGTTTAGTTCATGTTCGTAGGCGCAAATTACAAACCTAACACTTGGAGCAACATTTCCACTACTCTAGAGGGGCATGAACTGTAGACAGTGCACGCTTTCTCATTTATCCAATCGCTCGCAAACACATTGCATTGCTAGTCTACAGTGGCAATACAAAGTGACGTTTCACCATGCACGTCGAAGTTCATTACCAGTACCGCGCCAGCATCGACCGGCCGGCGAAGCGACGAGCTCAGCAGCGCATGCGCAAGGCCCGACACCACCCCAACCGAGCTTCCCTGCTTATCGGAGAGAACAAGTGCGCGTGAACACGGGCGCGTCTGAGTATCTGGATTTAAAAAAAAAAAAAGAAAACAAAGAAAGCGTTTCCGAGATATTGACAAAGACAAGTGGTCGCGGTCGCTCTGAATCTTATCGTATTATAGAAAACGTGGGATGGCGGCGCTTCCTCGAGGGTCAGAAAGTACAATCGTCGAACTAGGTGGCAAGTGGAGTACATCCTTTTTCTTGGAACGGTTTGCAATTGACTGCTTGAATGTGCCGACCACGCGTCGCGGGTCGCGTATAGAGCCAACCGTTGGCAAGCACGCGTCTAGCGTAGCAGCAGAACCGATCGCGGTTGCGATAACCCATCGTTGGCAGCGAAAAAGAAAAACACCCACACGCAGTTTGTAGCAATAACCGTACAAATCAATGTGGTTTTAAATATAGCTTCACTGGTCACCCAAGAAGGGCACCGAAACTTTCTCATGACGCACACCGCTGTAGTCCACAAAGAACAAAGCGCACAAAATAGATATGATACAGCCGCACCGCATTATTTCGTGTTTTCAGCATTTCATTACTTTCGTGTGCATGCGCGCTAGGGCCACGCAGGCCAGGAGTAAAAGGCACGAAAAGAAAAAAAAAAAAAAAATGATACGCAATCCTAAGCTTTGACTTGACTGCTGTGGCACTCGCATTTGTGTTCTTTACCTTAGGCGAACGCAATGCGCAAACTGAACTGGAATTTCCAATAATGGAAATTCCTGTTTGGCTCATATTTGCGTTTTTCGCCCGAGCAAGCGCTTCACTGCACTACGCTTTGCCCCTTCAACGTGGCTACACTGCCCGGCAGGCGTGTTCTGCGTAGGGCCGAACCTGCAGGCAAAAAGCATGGGCGCCGCCATCTTGTTGAGAGCGGCGCCAGGGACACAATCGCGCCTAGCTCATTGAGTTTTCCCCCAAAACTGAAAAAAATTTGACTTCATTAAACGAGAAAGATGCCACGAGTGTCCCAACAAAAAGCTTTGAGGATTACCGAAGGGTAACTGAGGGCGACGCAACGGGCTCTGGAAAGAAGGATGATGGGTGTGGCGTCACGGGGGGATCGGAATAGAGCAGATTGGGGTGTGCGAGAAGAAACGCTCGTTAATGACACCAAAGTTTAAACCAGGAAAAACAAATGGGCATGCGCAGGGCATGCAATCTGGGGGGAAGATAACCGGTGGCCATTAAGGGTTACAGACTGAATTCCAAGAGGAGGGAAGCGTAGCAGGGGGTGGCAGAGAAGTTAGGAGGGCAGATTAGATTAGGGACTACATGGCGACAATCGGCACCTGACCGGGGTACTTGGAGGATCATGGCAGATGCCTTTGCCCTGCAGTGGGCGTAGCCAGGATGATGATGATGATGATGTTCATGATGAAAAGGTAGCAACAGGTCTTCGTAACATACAGGTTAGAAAGATGAGGCACCTTTTAACCCTTGAATATATTTCGCCACATTTGGGCATACGACAAGTTTGTTTTCGAGGCGCTCGGTCCCACTGCTGCGAAAATGTGTACACAAAGGCTGCACAGTAGTTGCCAGAAATCGGGCACTCTATTTTTCTTTCATAGGGAATCTTTCTTCCACTTGGGCAGCGGATTTCGGCGGCAGGGCGAGCTTGCGTGGCCGCGGTGGTTTACGGATCCAAGCGATAGTGAACTCCAAAATCCAGTGTTGGCTTTGAGTGGGATTCATATTGATTGCGAACCCCACGGCTAATCCTACCCCCCATCCCCCCAAGTGGCTCTTTACAGGAGACAATCATTCAGAGACATCGGACAAATAGGAATTCTGGTTTCTTTCTTTTGCTTTCATTAATTTTTCTCGAAGCCCATAACTAGAAATTTGCTGGAGCGGCTTGTCCCATTTGCGACGCAACAAGTGCGACGCTACACACAGATGGAGTGGCAGTTTAATTACTCTCGTGGTCCGCGAACCGGCATCGTTGCGTGTAGTATAGGAATGGTGCGTGTCAAGTCACTGCTCGCGTTGAGCTTGTGCTCTTCATTTTGATTGAATGAAGTCTCACCTAAGTGAGCGGGGGCCGATCCCGGAGGTAGTGCAATACCGGGCCGACCTGCGGCGGAGGTGAAGCAGGCTTCAAGCACTCCGCCAACTTCCAAAAATAGGTTTAATATCGTGGGTCCATATAGAACCCGTATCAGATATTAAGCTGATAAGAACAGATACTACACTTTGATCTTAGCCAAAAGGCCGAGAAGCGATGTCCTTCACTTCACTTCATTGTACTACTGCCTTGTGGGCGCCCTGCCGACATGGGTAACCTCAGCAACAGCGTGGGCAATATTATAAAATTCAGCCTGTGTACAGACTCAACGCTCCCTATCTCACGGATGAACTCGCAACGCCTCAGTCTTTCGCTGTTAACGAAACGCTGTCGCGTAGAAACGAGACCCGAGTGCAAGCTTGCTTGTAACGCGAAACCAACCAAGGCAACCTCGTAGAAAACGGAACAGGCGAGCGGAAAAAAACGCGCCAGGGGAATGCTTACTTCCGTCTGAATGCGACCGCTCAAGGTGACCTTCCTTGAGGGCTTCGTTTCAAGCCCGTGTGCAATTGTAATATACTACGCGCATTTCTTCATTTCTTTTTATTTACCGCAAGGCCCACTGAAAATTTTGATACGGCACAGGCCGGGACGGATCGCAACGTGTCGAATCGACCGGTAGAATTAGGTAGCATGCCCCATGTACGAAGACGAGCAACATAGAAGTGAATGACAAAATAAATATAGAAAACGCTGCACACTCCTTCCCACCGGAAACATAGAGGGGAGAAAGATCGCCATCTGAAACACAGGCATTGTAAAAAAAAAAAAAAAGTGCTACCTCATCATCTTTACCATTACCGTGTGTGTGTATGTATATATGCATGTGTGTGTGTGTGTGTGTGTGTGTGTGTTTGTGTATTTATATATATATATATATATATATACGCACACATGCTAGCATAGCTTAAACGCAGCTGGAAAGCTCAGCCTTGCACAAGAACCACCCCCTGTCGCAAACCCCTTTGAAACATTCAAATGGGAAACACGAGTACAGCGAGGTCGTTCGAACCTGGCGCCAAAACGCATTAGCGCCATCTGTGTACGGAACTAGGAAAACCTGCGGACTTTGCAATACAGAAAGAAAGGTAGATGGCGCGAGCTAACGCTCCATTGCATACTAAGAACGAGAGTTAGTGAATAATGGCAGAAACGTCTTGGGAAGAGAAAAAAAAAAAAAAAAAACGCGCAACAGTTGATGGCTTGTGCAAGCACTCTATGTTACAGCGATTAAAGAGCATAGCATCTTCTACAACAGCAGCTACAAAAAGAAGAAGAACGTGAGAGAGGGAGAGACACAGGCGTGTTTCTTTGGAATGCAGAGCATGCAGCACATACTATAAAGTGCCAAAGAGACGGGGGAAAGCAGATGGCGCGAAGGTGTATGTCCTCAAAGCTTGAAAGCAATTTCTAAATTACAACATGTACCGAAGTCCACCTACTCTCATCAGGTTGCTCCCGCCTCCAGTTGCGTTTAAAGTGAAATTACAGTCGCCTCAAAGGCAGACAGAGAGAGAGTGAAAATAGGTACACTTGCTTCGCGCAGCTGCAGCCGTTCAAATTTACAGCAAGAGCACTCCCGAAAGCACAAAGTCCGCTGCCGCCTGGGCGCAATGCGCTCGCTTCAGTAAATTGCCGTGCTGGCCTCGGCAACCAAGAGGTGTAGTGCGGCAGACTGCTGCATTGTAGCACACCGGAAACCGTGCAGACGTAAGCGATCGCCTCGACATCGCTGCGAGCGCTCGAAGAGACAAAGTCCGAAACCACGGTGTGCCGGGGCGGTGCGAGCGCGACGCCTTTGACGCAACTTTTGCGTACAAGCCGCCGCACCGCCACGACGGAATCGCTGGCATCCCGCACGCAGCTGCATTGTGTCACGCCGGCAATCGTTGAAACACCACGCAGTCGTCGGCGTCGGCCCCCGACATGGTTGCGAGCGCTGGAAGAGACAAAGTCCGAAACCGCGGTGTGCCGGGGCGGCGCGAGCGCGACGCCTTTGACGCAACTTTTGCGTACAAGCCGCCGCACGGACACGACGGAGCCGGTGTCACCCTGCAGAGGGCTGCACTATAGCACGCCGGGAACCGGCAAAGAACCGCGCAGACGTCGTCGTTGGCCGCGGCGTTGCCGCGAGCACGCGAAGAGACAAAGTCCGAAACGACGTCAGCCGGGGCGTCGAGCACGCCGCCCGCACTGTTCGCACGCGTGCTCGGAAATGGCGAAGGGGCCGCGCTAGCGTGCCTTGAATCGGTGAGCGGCGGTACCGCGGCAATCGCCAGAGCTCGAATCCGCCCTGCAAAAGCCAAATATAGGCGCTCGGCTCGGCGCAGTACGCCGCCGCGTCGCACGAGTACGGCCCCATGGAGGTCTGGGCACTTATCGCTGCTACTGTAAGGGGCCGTACGGCCCCGGCCGACATTGTACCGTAGTGCGATTTTCGTCTTGCGCGTGCTCGTGGCGGTGTCCGCGCACCGTTCCGAAGTCGACAATCGTGCCCACGACTACGCGAGCGCTGGAAGAGACAAAGTCCGAAACCGCGTGTGCCGGGGCGGCGCGAGCGCGACGCCTTTGACGCAACTTTTGCGTACAAGCCGCCGCACGGCCACGACGGAGCCGGTGTCACCCTGCAGAGGGCTGCACTATAGCACGCCGGGAACCGGCAAAGAACCGCGCAGACGTCGTCGTTGGCCGCGGCGTTGCCGCGAGCACGCGAAGAGACAAAGTCCGAAACGACGTCAGCCGGGGCGTCGAGCACGCCGCCCGCACTGTTCGCACGCGTGCTCGGAAATGGCGAAGGGGCCGCGCTAGCGTGCCTTGAATCGGTGAGCGGCGGTACCGCGGCGATCGCCAGAGCTCGAATCCGCCCTGCAAAAGCCAAATATTGGCGCTCGGCTCGGCGCAGTACGCCGCCGCGTCGCACGAGTACGGCCCCATGGAGGTCTGGGCACTTATCGCTGCTACTGTAAGGGGCCGTACGGCCCCGGCCGACATTGTACCGTAGTGCGATTTTCGGCTTGCGCGTGCTCGTGGCGTAGTCCGCGCACCGTTCCGACGTCGACAATCGTGCCCACGACTACGCGAGCGCTGGAAGAGACAAAGTCCGAAACCGCGTGTGCCGGGGCGGCTGCGAGCGCGACGCCTTTGACGCAACTTTTGCGTACAAGCCGCCGCACGGACACGACGGAATCGCTGGCATCCCGCACGCAGCTGCATTGTGTCACGCCGGCAATCGTTGAAACACCACGCAGTCGTCGGCGTCGGCCCCGACATGGTTGCGAGCGCTGGAAGAGACAAAGTCCGAAACCGCGTGTGCCGGGGCGGCGCGAGCGCGACGCCTTTGACGCAACTTTTGCGTACAAGCCGCCGCACGGCCACGACGGAGCCGGTGTCACCCTGCAGAGGGCTGCACTATAGCACGCCGGGAACCGGCAAAGAACCGCGCAGACGTCGTCGTTGGCCGCGGCGTTGCCGCGAGCACGCGAAGAGACAAAGTCCGAAACGACGTCAGCCGGGGCGTCGAGCACGCCGCCCGCACTGTTCGCACGCGTGCTCGGAAATGGCGAAGGGGCCGCGCTAGCGTGCCTTGAATCGGTGAGCGGCGGTACCGCGGCGATCGCCAGAGCTCGAATCCGCCCTGCAAAAGCCAAATATTGGCGCTCGGCTCGGCGCAGTACGCGGCCGCGTCGCACGAGTACGGCCCCATGGAGGTCTGGGCACTTATCGCTGCTACTGTAAGGGGCCGTACGGCCCCGGCCGACATTGTACCGTAGTGCGATTTTCGGCTTGCGCGTGCTCGTGGCGTAGTCCGCGCACCGTTCCGACGTCGACAATCGTGCCCACGACTACGCGAGCGCTGGAAGAGACAAAGTCCGAAACCGCGTGTGCCGGGGCGGCGCGAGCGCGACGCCTTTGACGCAACTTTTGCGTACAAGCCGCCGCACGGCCACGACGGAGCCGGTGTCACCCTGCAGAGGGCTGCACTATAGCACGCCGGGAACCGGCAAAGAACCGCGCAGACGTCGTCGTTGGCCGCGGCGTTGCCGCGAGCACGCGAAGAGACAAAGTCCGAAACGACGTCAGCCGGGGCGTCGAGCACGCCGCCCGCACTGTTCGCACGCGTGCTCGGAAATGGCGAAGGGGCCGCGCTAGCGTGCCTTGAATCGGTGAGCGGCGGTACCGCGGCAATCGCCAGAGCTCGAATCCGCCCTGCAAAAGCCAAATATTGGCGCTCGGCTCGGCGCAGTACGCCGCCGCGTCGCACGAGTACGGCCCCATGGAGGTCTGGGCACTTATCGCTGCTACTGTAAGGGGCCGTAGGGCCCCGGCCGACATTGTACCGTAGTGCGATTTTCGTCTTGCGCGTGCTCGTGGCGGTGTCCGCGCACCGTTCCGAAGTCGACAATCGTGCCCACGACTACGCGAGCGCTGGAAGAGACAAAGTCCGAAACCGCGTGTGCCGGGGCGGCGCGAGCGCGACGCCTTTGACGCAACTTTTGCGTACAAGCCGCCGCACGGCCACGACGGAGCCGGTGTCACCCTGCAGAGGGCTGCACTATAGCACGCCGGGAACCGGCAAAGAACCGCGCAGACGTCGTCGTTGGCCGCGGCGTTGCCGCGAGCACGCGAAGAGACAAAGTCCGAAACGACGTCAGCCGGGGCGTCGAGCACGCCGCCCGCACTGTTCGCACTCGTGCTCGGAAATGGCGAAGGGGCCGTGCTAGCGTGCCTCGAATCGATCGGCCGGGGGCCCCGTAGGGCGACAGAAAGGCAATTGTGCAGGAAACCGTACTGGCCATTAGCGAGAAATTGCCGTTCGCGCATTCGGTAGACGCGCTGCGCTTTCACGACTTCGGCATTGTGCTGCCGACGTAAGCTTTCAATCTTGCTCGCGGCGTTACGAGGCGGCACGATTTTCGCCAAACGCTCGTCGAAAGTGGCACGAGTACGGCCCCATGGAGGTCTGGGTACTTATCGCTGCTATTATATGGGGGTCCCAGAGAGCAGTCGCCCCCAAAGCGACCTGGGTGTTTGATATGCGGCGGGCTTCGTGCCCGTCAAGCGTGTCCCCGGTATCGCTCCCGTGGATCCCACAGCTGACGTCTGCAGCCTCATCCGCTTGATGCGTTAGGGGCTGGTTGTCGGACGACGCTTTTTCCACGATATCGAAGTGTGTTCCGCATCGTCCTCGGACGAATCAAATACGAAAGCGCCGAAGGCGCGGGCGTGACCCGTCGCCTAGCGGCTTTGCCGTCTCGGCTACGTTGCAAGTGTCGGTCGGTCCACCAGTGCTGCGGGCTCGAGAGAAACCGCAAGCCGCGATCGAGTCGACACAACCGGTCTATCGAGAATGTTGCGTGCTTCTTGCCGCGTGGCGATACCCGGCCCTGCGGGGAGGGCGCCGTAGCGAGCTCGAACGCCGTCGTCTCGGACTGTGCAAAGTGCTACCCTTTGCGAGAACGAAGCGTGTTGGGGCGCCTGAAGGTGGCCTCGGCATCGCAAAAACGGCGTCCGGCCTGCTTGAAAGGCTGGACGCGCAGTTGAACGATTACCTGGTTGATCCTGCCAGTAATCATATGCTTGTCTCAAAGATTAAGCCATGCATGTCTAAGTACATGCCGAAATAAGGCGAAACCGCGAATGGCTCATTAAATCAGTTATGGTTCCTTAGATCGTTTCTTCCTACTTGGATAACTGTGGCAATTCTAGAGCTAATACATGCAGTGAGCCTGAAGCCCTTTGGGCGACGGGTGCTTTTATTAGACCAAGATCGATCGGGTTTCGGCCCGTATTGTGTGGTGACTCTGGATAACTTTGTGCTGATCGCATGGCCACGAGCCGGCGACGTTTCTTTCAAGTGTCTGCCTTATCAACTTTCGATGGTAGGTTACTTGCTTACCATGGTTGTTACGGGTAACGGAGAATCAGGGTTCGATTCCGGAGAGGGAGCCTGAGAAACGGCTACCACATCCAAGGAAGGCAGCAGGCGCGCAAATTACCCACTCCCGGCACGGGGAGGTAGTGACGAAAAATAACAATACGGGACTCTTTTGAGGCCCCGTAATTGAAATGAGTACACTCTAAATCCTTTAACGAGGATCAATTGGAGGGCAAGTCTGGTGCCAGCAGCCGCGGTAATTCCAGCTCCAATAGCGTATACTAAAGCTGCTGCGGTTAAAAAGCTCGTAGTTGGATCTCAGTTCCAGACGAGTAGTGCATCTACCCGATGCGACGGCTCGGACTGAACATCATGCCGGTCCTTTCTTGGTGCACTTCATTGTGTGCCTCGAGAAGGCCGGTGCTTTTACTTTGAAAAAATTAGAGTGCTCAACGCAGGCGAGTCGCCTGAATAAACTTGCATGGAATAATAGAACAAGACCTCGTTTCTGTTCTGTTGGTTTTTGGAATACGAGGTAATGATTAAGAGGGACAGACGGGGGCATTCGTATTGCGGCGCTAGAGGTGAAATTCTTGGACCGTCGCAAGACGAACTACTGCGAAAGCATTTGCCAAGAATGTTTTCTTTGATCAAGAACGAAAGTCAGAGGTTCGAAGGCGATCAGATACCGCCCTAGTTCTGACCATAAACGATGCCAACCAGCGATCCGCCTGAGTTACTCAAATGACTCGGCGGGCAGCTTCCGGGAAACCAAAGTGTTTGGGTTCCGGGGGAAGTATGGTTGCAAAGCTGAAACTTAAAGGAATTGACGGAAGGGCACCACCAGGAGTGGAGCCTGCGGCTTAATTTGACTCAACACGGGAAAACTTACCCGGCCCGGACACTGGGAGGATTGACAGATTGAGAGCTCTTTCTTGATTCGGTGGATGGTGGTGCATGGCCGTTCTTAGTTGGTGGAGCGATTTGTCTGGTTAATTCCGATAACGAACGAGACTCTAGCCTATTAAATAGGTGCGGGGTTCCCAGCACCTTACAACCTTCTTAGAGGGACAAGCGGCTCCTAGCCGCACGAAACAGAGCAATAACAGGTCTGTGATGCCCTTAGATGTCCGGGGCCGCACGCGCGCTACACTGAAGGAAGCAGCGTGTCTTTATCCCTGTCTGAAAGGACTGGGTAACCCGTGGAACTTCTTTCGTGATTGGGATAGGGGCTTGCAATTGTTCCCCTTGAACGAGGAATTCCCAGTAAGCGCGAGTCATAAGCTCGCGTTGATTACGTCCCTGCCCTTTGTACACACCGCCCGTCGCTACTACCGATTGAATGATTTAGTGAGGTCTTCGGACCGATGTCCGGCGCGGCCTTTCGGTTGCGCCGGTCTGTTGGAAAGATGACCAAACTTGATCATTTAGAGGAAGTAAAAGTCGTAACAAGGTTTCCGTAGGTGAACCTGCGGAAGGATCATTACCGGATTGTGAAGGGTGGCGAGCGCCATTGTTTCTACCCCGTGTGGGTGAAGCAGCTCGCTGCGCCCGACGCTTTCCGCCGCTGGCCCCGCTTGGACGCGGGGACGGCTATACCCGAACATGCCGGGGACTGCCTGAATTTTGAGGGGCGCCCCGTGCCAAATTTGTTGCGCCCAGTGGACGCCGGCTGCAACCTTGGACGGTTGGCTTGGCCGCGCCCGCGGGTAGAAACGGCGTAACGCACACTGGGTGGGCTTTCTGTCCGCTTTGGCGCTCTTGCGCGGAATGGGAGTAAGACGACCCGACCTGCTGCTTTGCCCAGTACGAGGGGAACGGCGAAGCGTGCGGTCGGTCAAGGAACTGACGGTCGAGAGCTAATGCCGCTGCCGCTTAGTACACACACGGAACCGTGGTGCGAGCGCTCTCCCGTCCTCCGCGGCAAACGCTGCCGAGTCTGAAAAGGCTGGCGGCTGCCGGTCGCTTCCTGCGGCGAGTATGGAGTAACGACCCGACTTTGTTGCCACCCAAGTACTAAAGGAACGGTGTGGCGCTCGGTCGGTCATGGAACTGTCGGTATGAGGGTGCGGCTGCCAAGTACGGAAGGAACCGTGGCCTAAAGTGCTCTCCCGTCCTCCGCGGCAAATGCCACCGAGTCCGAAAGGGCCGGAGGCTGCCGGTCGGCTCCTGCTCGTGACGCGCGAGGTGTCGAGATCGCGGTTTAATGCGACGACGTCTGCAGGCTATTCGCCCGCCGCCGAGGGAAAGGCGGCGTTGCTGCGAAGTACCGAAGGAAACGCGGCTTTGCTACGTCGGAAGCGTTCTGCGGTTAGCGGACTTGTGCGCTTTGGGAAGGCGCCGCACGTCGAAAGAGGAAGTACGGACAGACGAGGGACTGTAGTCCCGGTTTCGAACGCACTTGCGGCCAGGCCCTTGCTGGCTTCGTCTTCCGCCTCAAGTAGACTTGTTGTGGCGCCGGCGCAGGGAGCCGTCCCTGGCACTGGCCGAGTGGTTTTGGAGAGCTGCGCGAGTACGCGCGCCGGGCTCTTGTCTTTCGTCTCAAGTAGGCTGTTGGATCAACAGCGGTTATGCTGCGGCGATCTGCCGATGCGAAAGTGTGTGTGTGTTTGAGGCCCTTCTATGAACCTACTGCTGACTGAAGCGAAGCACGTCGATGGGGGTGAAGCCCTGCCCGTGGCCGTGTAGCCGTTAAAGACTCCACAGCGGCTTAGCCCTAA
>NW_027315456.1:10000-15000 GCF_023375885.2 Dermacentor andersoni
TTAGCTGAGGTGAGGTTAGGTTAGGTTAGGTTATGTTAGGTTAGGTTAGGTTAGCTTAGGTTAGGTTAGGGGAGGTTAGGTTAGGTTATGTTAGGTTAGGTTAGGTTAGCTTAGGTTGGGTTAGATTAGGTTAGGTTAGGTTAGGTTATATGTTAGATGTTAAATTAGATTAGATGTTGTGTTAGATGTTAGATTAGATTAGATGTTAGGTTAGGTTAGGTTGGGTTAGGTTAGGTTAGGTTAGGTTAGGTTAGATGTTAGATGTTAGATTAGATTAGATGTTAGGTTAGATGTTAGATGTTAGATTAGATTAGATGTTAGGTTAGGTTAGGTTAGGTTGGGTTAGGTTAGGCTAGGTTAGGTGAGGTTAGGTTAGGTTAGGTTATGTTAGGTTAGGTTAGGTTAGGTTAGGTGAGGTGAGGTTAGGTTAGGTTAGGTTATGTTAGGTTAGGTTACGTTAGCTTAGGTTGGGTTAGGTTAGGTTAGGTTAGGTTAGATGTTAGATGTTAGATTAGATTAGATGTTAGGTTAGGTTAGGTTAGGTTGGGTTAGGTTAGGTTAGGTTAGGTTAGGTGAGGTGAGGTTAGGTTAGGTTATGTTAGGTTAGGTTAGGTTAGCTTAGGTTTAGGTTAGGTTAAGTTAGGTTAGGTTAGGTTTGGTTAGGTTAGGTTAGGTTAGGTTAGGTTAGGTCAGGTTAGATGTTAGATGTTAGATTAGATTAGATGTTAGGTTAGATGTTAGATGTTAGATTAGATTAGATGTTAGGTTAGGTTAGGTTAGGTTAGGTTAGATGTTAGATGTTAGATTAGATTAGATGTTAGGTTAGGTTAGGTTAGGTTGGGTTAGGTTAGGTTAGGTTAGGTTAGGTGAGGTGAGGTTAGGTTAGGTTATGTTAGGTTAGGTTAGGTTAGCTTAGGTTTAGGTTAGGTTAAGTTAGGTTAGGTTAGGTTAGGTTTGGTTAGGTTAGGTTAGGTTAGGTTAGGTTAGATGTTAGATGTTAGATTAGATTAGATGTTAGGTTAGATGTTAGATGTTAGATTAAATTAGATGTTAGGTTAGGTTAGGTTTGGTTAGGTTAGGTTAGGTTAGGTGAGGTTAGGTTAGGTTAGGTTAGGTTAGGATTAGATGTTTGGTTAGATGTTAGATGTCAGATTAGATTAGATGTTAGGTTAGGTTAGGTTAGGTTAGCTGAGGTTAGGTTAGGTTACGTTAGGTGAGGTTAGGTTAGGTTAGGTTAGGTTAGGTTAGGTGAGGTGAGGTTAGGTTATGTTAGGTTAGGTTAGGTTAGCTTAGGTTAGGTTAGGTTAGGTTAGGATAGGTTAGGTTAGGTTAGGTTAGGTTAGATAGGTTAGGTTAGGTTAGGTTAGGTTAGGTTAGGTTGGGTTAGGTTGGGTTAGGTTGGGTTGGGTTGGGTCGGGTCGGGTCGGGTCGGGTCGGGTTGGGTTGGGTTGGGTTGGGTTGCGTTGGGTTGGGTTAAGTTGGGTTGGGTTGGGTTGGGTTAGGTCAGGTTAGGTTAGGTTAGGTTAGGATAGGTTAGGTTAGGTTAGGTTAGGTTAGGTTAGGTTAGGTTAGGTTAGGTTAGGTTAGGTTAGGTTAGGTTAGGTTAGGTTGGGTTAGGTTGGGTTAGGTTAGGTTAGGTTAGGTTAGGTTAGGTTAGGTTGGGTTGGGTTGGGTTGGGTTGGGTTAGGTTAGGTTAGGTTAGGTTAGGTTAGGTTGGGTTGGGTTGGGTTAGGTTAGGTTAGGTTAGGTTAGGTTAGGTTAGGTTAGGTTGGGTTGGGTTGGGTTAGGTTAGGTTAGGTTAGGTTAGGTTAGGTTAGGTTAGGTTAGGTTAGGGTAGGTTAGGTTAGGTTAGGTTAGGTTAGGTTAGGTTAGGTTAGGTTAGATAGGTTAGGTTAGGTTAGGTTAGGTTAGGTTAGGTTAGGTTAGGCTAGGTTAGATGTTAGATTAGATTAGATATTAGGTTAGATGTTAGATGTTAGATTAGATTAGATGTTAGGTTAGGTTAGGTTAGGTTAGGTTAGGTTAGGTGAGGTGAGGTGAGGTTAGGTTAGGTTAGGTTAGGTGAGGTTAGGTTAGGATAGGTTAGGTTAGGTTAGGTTAGATGTTAGATGTTAGATTAGATTAGATGTTAGGTTAGATGTTAGATGTTAGATTAGATTAGATGTTAGGTTAGGTTAGGTTAGGTTAGGTTAGGCTAGGTTAGGTTAGGTTAGGTTAGGTTAGATGTTAGATGTTAGATTAGATTAGATTTTAGGTTAGATGTTAGATGTTAGATTAGATGTTAGGTTAGGTTAGGTTAGGTTAGGTTAGGTTAAGTTAGGTTAGGTTAGGTTAGGTTAGGATTAGATGTTAGGTTAGATGTTAGATGTCAGATTATATTAGGTTAGGTTTGGTTAGGTTAGGTTAGGTTAGGTTACGTTAGGTGAGGTTAGGTTAGGTTAGGGTAGGTTAGGTGAGGTGAGGTGAGGTAAGGTTAGGTTAGGTTATGTTAGGTTAGGTTAGGTTAGGTTACGTTAGATGTTAGATGTTAGATTAGATTAGATGTTAGGTTAGATGTTAGATGTTAGATTAGATTAGATGTTGGGTTAGGTTAGGTTAGGTTAGGTTAGGTTGAGTTAGGTTAGGTTAGGTGAGGTGAGGTTAGGTTAGGTTAGGTTGGGTTAGGTTAGGTTAGGTTAGGTTAATTTAGGATAGGTTAGGTTAGGTAGGGTTAGGTTAGGTTAGGTTAGGTCAGGTTAGATGTTAGATGTTAGATTAGATTAGATTTTAGGTTAGATGTTAAATTAGATTAGATGTTAGGTTAGGTTAGGTTAGGTTAGGTTAGGTTAGGTTAAGTTAGGTTAGATAGGTTAGGCTAGGTTAGATGTTAGATGTTAGATTAGATTAGATGTTAGGTTAGGTTAGCTGAGGTGAGGTTAGGTTAGGTTAGGTTATGTTAGGTTAGGTTAGGTTAGCTTAGGTTAGGTTAGGGGAGGTTAGGTTAGGTTATGTTAGGTTAGGTTAGGTTAGCTTAGGTTAAGTTAGATTAGGTTAGGTTAGGTTAGGTTATATGTTAGATGTTAAATTAGATTAGATGTTAGGTTAGACGTTAGATTAGATTAGATGTTAGGTTAGGTTAGGTTGGGTTAGGTTAGCTTAGGTTAGGTTAGATGTTGGATGTTAGATTAGATTAGATGTTAGGTTAGATGTTAGATGTTAGATTAGATTAGATGTTAGGTTAGGTTAGGTTAGGTTGGGTTAGGTTAGGCTAGGTTAGGTGAGGTTAGGTTAGGTTATGTTAGGTTAGGTTAGGTTAGGTTAGGTGAGGTGAGGTTTAGATGTTTGGTTAGATGTTAGATGTCAGATTAGATTAGATGTTAGGTTAGGTTAGGTTAGATTAGCTGAGGTTAGGTTAGGTTACGTTAGGTGAGGTTAGGTTAGGTTAGGTTAGGTTAGGTTAGGTGAGGTGAGGTTAGGTTATGTTAGGTTAGGTTAGGTTAGCTTAGGTTAGGTTAGGTTAGGTTAGGATAGGTTAGGTTAGGTTAGGTTAGGTTAGATAGGTTAGGTTAGGTTAGGTTAGGTTAGGTTAGGTTAGGTTGGGTTAGGTTGGGTTAGGTTGGGTTGGGTTGGGTCGGGTCGGGTCGGGTCGGGTCGGGTCGGGTTGGGTTGGGTTGGGTTGGGTTGGGTTGGGTTGGGTTAAGTTGGGTTGGGTTGGGTTGGGTTGGGTTAGGTTAGGTTAGGTTAGGTTAGGTTAGGTTAGGTTAGGTTAGGTTAGGTTAGGTTAGGTTAGGTTAGGTTGGGTTAGGTTGGGTTAGGTTAGGTTAGGTTAGGTTAGGTTAGGTTGGGTTAGGTTAGGTTAGGTTAGGTTAGGTTAGGTTAGGTTAGGTTAGGTTAGGTTAGGTTAGGTTAGGTTAGGTTAGGTTAGGTTAGGTTAGGTTAGGTTAGGTTAGGTTAGGTTAGGTTAGGTTAGGTTAGGTTAGGTTAGGTTAGGTTAGGTTAGGTTAGGTTAGGTTAGGTTAGGTTAGGTTAGGTTAGGGTAGGTTAGGTTAGGTTAGGTTAGGTTAGGTTAGGTTAGGTTAGGTTAGGTTAGGTTAGATAGGTTAGGTTAGGTTAGGTTAGGTTAGGCTAGGTTAGATGTTAGATTAGATTAGATGTTAGGTTAGATGTTAGATGTTAGATTAGATTAGATGTTAGGTTAGGTTAGGTTAGGTTAGGTTAGGTTAGGTTAGGTTAGGTGAGGTGAGGTGAGGTTAGGTTAGGTTAGGTTAGGTGAGGTTAGGTTAGGTTAGGTTAGGTTAGGTTAGGTTAGGTTAGGTTAGATGTTAGATGTTAGATTAGATTAGATGTTAGGTTAGATGTTAGATGTTAGATTAGATTAGATGTTAGGATAGGTTAGGTTAGGTTAGGTTAGGCTAGGTTAGGTTAGGTTAGGTTAGGTTAGGTTAGATGTTAGATGTTAGATTAGATTAGATTTTAGGTTAGATGTTAGATGTTAGATTAGATGTTAGGTTAGGTTAGGTTAGGTTAGGTTAGGTTAAGTTAGGTTAGGTTAGGTTAGGTTAGGATTAGATGTTAGGTTAGATGTTAGATGTCAGATTATATTAGGTTAGGTTTGGTTAGGTTAGGTTAGGTTAGGTTACGTTAGGTGAGGTTAGGTTAGGTTAGGGTAGGTTAGGTGAGGTGAGGTGAGGTAAGGTTAGGTTAGGTTATGTTAGGTTAGGTTAGGTTAGGTTACGTTAGATGTTAGATGTTAGATTAGATTAGATGTTAGGTTAGATGTTAGATGTTAGATTAGATTAGATGTTGGGTTAGGTTAGGTTAGGTTAGGTTAGGTTGAGTTAGGTTAGGTTAGGTGAGGTGAGGTTAGGTTAGGTTAGGTTGGGTTAGGTTAGGTTAGGTTAGGTTAATTTAGGATAGGTTAGGTTAGGTAGGGTTAGGTTAGGTTAGGTTAGGTTAGGTTAGATGTTAGATGTTAGATTAGATTAGATTTTAGGTTAGATGTTAAATTAGATTAGATGTTA
>NW_027315456.1:20000-25927 GCF_023375885.2 Dermacentor andersoni
GTTAGGTTAGGTTAGGTTAGATAGGTTAGGTTAGGTTAGGTTAGGTTAGGTTAGGTTAGGTTAGGCTAGGTTAGATGTTAGATTAGATTAGATGTTAGGTTAGATGTTAGATGTTAGATTAGATTAGATGTTAGGTTAGGTTAGGTTAGGTTAGGTTAGGTTAGGTGAGGTGAGGTGAGGTTAGGTTAGGTTAGGTTAGGTGAGGTTAGGTTAGGATAGGTTAGGTTAGGTTAGGTTAGGTTAGATGTTAGATGTTAGATTAGATTAGATGTTAGGTTAGATGTTAGATGTTAGATTAGATTAGATGTTAGGTTAGGTTAGGTTAGGTTAGGTTAGGCTAGGTTAGGTTAGGTTAGGTTAGGTTAGATGTTAGATGTTAGATTAGATTAGATTTTAGGTTAGATGTTAGATGTTAGATTAGATGTTAGGTTAGGTTAGGTTAGGTTAGGTTAGGTTAAGTTAGGTTAGGTTAGGTTAGGTTAGGATTAGATGTTAGGTTAGATGTTAGATGTCAGATTATATTAGGTTAGGTTTGGTTAGGTTAGGTTAGGTTAGGTTACGTTAGGTGAGGTTAGGTTAGGTTAGGGTAGGTTAGGTGAGGTGAGGTGAGGTAAGGTTAGGTTAGGTTATGTTAGGTTAGGTTAGGTTAGGTTACGTTAGATGTTAGATGTTAGATTAGATTAGATGTTAGGTTAGATGTTAGATGTTAGATTAGATTAGATGTTGGGTTAGGTTAGGTTAGGTTAGGTTAGGTTGAGTTAGGTTAGGTTAGGTGAGGTGAGGTTAGGTTAGGTTAGGTTGGGTTAGGTTAGGTTAGGTTAGGTTAATTTAGGATAGGTTAGGTTAGGTAGGGTTAGGTTAGGTTAGGTTAGGTTAGGTTAGATGTTAGATGTTAGATTAGATTAGATTTTAGGTTAGATGTTAAATTAGATTAGATGTTAGGTTAGGTTAGGTTAGGTTAGGTTAGGTTAGGTTAAGTTAGGTTAGATAGGTTAGGCTAGGTTAGATGTTAGATGTTAGATTAGATTAGATGTTAGGTTAGGTTAGCTGAGGTGAGGTTAGGTTAGGTTAGGTTATGTTAGGTTAGGTTAGGTTAGCTTAGGTTAGGTTAGGGGAGGTTAGGTTAGGTTATGTTAGGTTAGGTTAGGTTAGCTTAGGTTAAGTTAGATTAGGTTAGGTTAGGTTAGGTTATATGTTAGATGTTAAATTAGATTAGATGTTAGGTTAGACGTTAGATTAGATTAGATGTTAGGTTAGGTTAGGTTGGGTTAGGTTAGGTTAGGTTAGGTTAGATGTTGGATGTTAGATTAGATTAGATGTTAGGTTAGATGTTAGATGTTAGATTAGATTAGATGTTAGGTTAGGTTAGGTTAGGTTGGGTTAGGTTAGGCTAGGTTAGGTGAGGTTAGGTTAGGTTATGTTAGGTTAGGTTAGGTTAGGTTAGGTGAGGTGAGGTTTAGATGTTTGGTTAGATGTTAGATGTCAGATTAGATTAGATGTTAGGTTAGGTTAGGTTAGATTAGCTGAGGTTAGGTTAGGTTACGTTAGGTGAGGTTAGGTTAGGTTAGGTTAGGTTAGGTTAGGTGAGGTGAGGTTAGGTTATGTTAGGTTAGGTTAGGTTAGCTTAGGTTAGGTTAGGTTAGGTTAGGATAGGTTAGGTTAGGTTAGGTTAGGTTAGATAGGTTAGGTTAGGTTAGGTTAGGTTAGGTTAGGTTAGGTTGGGTTAGGTTGGGTTAGGTTGGGTTGGGTTGGGTCGGGTCGGGTCGGGTCGGGTCGGGTCGGGTTGGGTTGGGTTGGGTTGGGTTGGGTTGGGTTAAGTTGGGTTGGGTTGGGTTGGGTTGGGTTAGGTTAGGTTAGGTTAGGTTAGGTTAGGTTAGGTTAGGTTAGGTTAGGTTAGGTTGGGTTAGGTTGGGTTAGGTTAGGTTAGGTTAGGTTAGGTTAGGTTAGGTTGGGTTAGGTTAGGTTAGGTTAGGTTAGGTTAGGTTAGGTTAGGTTAGGTTAGGTTAGGTTAGGTTAGGTTAGGTTAGGTTAGGTTAGGTTAGGTTAGGTTAGGTTAGGTTAGGTTAGGTTAGGTTAGGTTAGGTTAGGTTAGGTTAGGTTAGGTTAGGGTAGGTTAGGTTAGGTTAGGTTAGGTTAGGTTAGGTTAGGTTAGGTTAGGTTAGATAGGTTAGGTTAGGTTAGGTTAGGTTAGGCTAGGTTAGATGTTAGATTAGATTAGATGTTAGGTTAGATGTTAGATGTTAGATTAGATTAGATGTTAGGTTAGGTTAGGTTAGGTTAGGTTAGGTTAGGTTAGGTTAGGTGAGGTGAGGTGAGGTTAGGTTAGGTTAGGTTAGGTGAGGTTAGGTTAGGTTAGGTTAGGTTAGGTTAGGTTAGGTTAGGTTAGATGTTAGATGTTAGATTAGATTAGATGTTAGGTTAGATGTTAGATGTTAGATTAGATTAGATGTTAGGTTAGGTTAGGTTAGGTTAGGTTAGGCTAGGTTAGGTTAGGTTAGGTTAGGTTAGGTTAGATGTTAGATGTTAGATTAGATTAGATTTTAGGTTAGATGTTAGATGTTAGATTAGATGTTAGGTTAGGTTAGGTTAGGTTAGGTTAGGTTAAGTTAGGTTAGGTTAGGTTAGGTTAGGATTAGATGTTAGGTTAGATGTTAGATGTCAGATTATATTAGGTTAGGTTTGGTTAGGTTAGGTTAGGTTAGGTTACGTTAGGTGAGGTTAGGTTAGGTTAGGGTAGGTTAGGTGAGGTGAGGTGAGGTAAGGTTAGGTTAGGTTATGTTAGGTTAGGTTAGGTTAGGTTACGTTAGATGTTAGATGTTAGATTAGATTAGATGTTAGGTTAGATGTTAGATGTTAGATTAGATTAGATGTTGGGTTAGGTTAGGTTAGGTTAGGTTAGGTTGAGTTAGGTTAGGTTAGGTGAGGTGAGGTTAGGTTAGGTTAGGTTGGGTTAGGTTAGGTTAGGTTAGGTTAATTTAGGATAGGTTAGGTTAGGTAGGGTTAGGTTAGGTTAGGTTAGGTTAGGTTAGATGTTAGATGTTAGATTAGATTAGATTTTAGGTTAGATGTTAAATTAGATTAGATGTTAGGTTAGGTTAGGTTAGGTTAGGTTAAGTTAGGTTAGATAGGTTAGGCTAGGTTAGATGTTAGATGTTAGATTAGATTAGATGTTAGATGTTAGATTAGATTAGATGTTAGGTTAGGTTAGCTGAGGTGAGGTTAGGTTAGGTTAGGTTATGTTAGGTTAGGTTAGGTTAGCTTAGGTTAGGTTAGGGGAGGTTAGGTTAGGTTATGTTAGGTTAGGTTAGGTTAGCTTAGGTTAAGTTAGATTAGGTTAGGTTAGGTTAGGTTATATGTTAGATGTTAAATTAGATTAGATGTTAGGTTAGACGTTAGATTAGATTAGATGTTAGGTTAGGTTAGGTTGGGTTAGGTTAGGTTAGGTTAGGTTAGATGTTGGATGTTAGATTAGATTAGATGTTAGGTTAGATGTTAGATTAGATTAGATGTTAGGTTAGGTTAGGTTAGGTTGGGTTAGGTTAGGCTAGGTTAGGTGAGGTTAGGTTAGGTTATGTTAGGTTAGGTTAGGTTAGGTTAGGTGAGGTGAGGTTAGGTTAGGTTAGGTTATGTTAGGTTAGGTTACGTTAGCTTAGGTTGGGTTAGGTTAGGTTAGGTTAGGTTAGATGTTAGATGTTAGATTGGATTAGATGTTAGGTTAGGTTAGGTTGGGTTAGGTTAGGTTAGGTTAGGTTAGGTGAGGTGAGGTTAGGTTAGGTTATGTTAGGTTACGTTAGGTTAGCTTAGGTTTAGGTTAGGTTAAGTTAGGTTAGGTTAGGTTAGGTTTGGTTAGGTTAGGTTAGGTTAGGTTAGGTTAGGTTAGGTTAGATGTTAGATGTTAGATTAGATTAGATGTTAGGTTAGGTTAGGTTAGGTTAGGTCAGGTCAGGTCAGGTGAGGTCAGGTCAGGTCAGGTCAGGTCAGGTCAGGTCAGGTCAGGTCGGGTCGGGTCGGGTCGGGTCGGGTCGGGTCGGGTCGGGTCGGGTTGGGTTGGGTTGGGTTGGGTTGGGTTGGGTTGGGTTGGGTTGGGTTGGGTTGGGTTGGGTTGGGTTGGGTTGGGTTAGGTTAGGTTAGGTTAGGTTAGGTTAGGTTAGGTTAGGTTAGGTTAGGTTAGGTTAGGTTAGGTTAGGTTAGGTTAGGTTAGGTTAGGTTAGGTTAGGTTAGGTTAGGTTAGGTTAGGTTAGGTTAGGTTAGGTTAGGTTAGATAGGTTAGGTTAGGTTAGGTTAGGTTAGGTTAGGCTAGGTTAGATGTTAGATTAGATTAGATGTTAGGTTAGATGTTAGATGTTAGATTAGATTAGATGTTAGGTTAGGTTAGGTTAGGTTAGGTTAGGTTAGGTTAGGTTAGGTGAGGTGAGGTGAGGTTAGGTTAGGTTAGGTTAGGTGAGGTTAGGTTAGGTTAGGTTAGGTTAGGTTAGGTTAGATGTTAGATGTTAGATTAGATTAGATGTTAGGTTAGATGTTAGATGTTAGATTAGATTAGATGTTAGGTTAGGTTAGGTTAGGTTAGGTTAGGCTAGGTTAGGTTAGGTTAGGTTAGGTTAGGTTAGATGTTAGATGTTAGATTAGATTAGATTTTAGGTTAGATGTTAGATGTTAGATTAGATGTTAGGTTAGGTTAGGTTAGGTTAGGTTAGGTTAAGTTAGGTTAGGTTAGGTTAGGTTAGGATTAGATGTTAGGTTAGATGTTAGATGTCAGATTATATTAGGTTAGGTTTGGTTAGGTTAGGTTAGGTTAGGTTACGTTAGGTGAGGTTAGGTTAGGTTAGGGTAGGTTAGGTGAGGTGAGGTGAGGTAAGGTTAGGTTAGGTTATGTTAGGTTAGGTTAGGTTAGGTTACGTTAGATGTTAGATGTTAGATTAGATTAGATGTTAGGTTAGATGTTAGATGTTAGATTAGATGAGATGTTGGGTTAGGTTAGGTTAGGTTAGGTTAGGTTGAGTTAGGTTAGGTTAGGTGAGGTGAGGTTAGGTTAGGTTAGGTTGGGTTAGGTTAGGTTAGGTTAGGTTAATTTAGGATAGGTTAGGTTAGGTAGGGTTAGGTTAGGTTAGGTTAGGTTAGGTTAGATGTTAGATGTTAGATTAGATTAGATTTTAGGTTAGATGTTAAATTAGATTAGATGTTAGGTTAGGTTAGGTTAGGTTAGGTTAGGTTAGGTTAAGTTAGGTTAGATAGGTTAGGCTAGGTTAGATGTTAGATGTTAGATTAGATTAGATGTTAGGTTAGATGTTAGATGTTAGATTAGATTAGATGTTAGGTTAGGTTAGCTGAGGTGAGGTTAGGTTAGGTTAGGTTATGTTAGGTTAGGTTAGCTTAGGTTAGGTTAGGGGAGGTTAGGTTAGGTTATGTTAGGTTAGGTTAGGTTAGCTTAGGTTAAGTTAGATTAGGTTAGGTTAGGTTAGGTTATATGTTAGATGTTAAATTAGATTAGATGTTAGGTTAGACGTTAGATTAGATTAGATGTTAGGTTAGGTTAGGTTGGGTTAGGTTAGGTTAGGTTAGGTTAGATGTTGGATGTTAGATTAGATTAGATGTTAGGTTAGATGTTAGATGTTAGATTAGATTAGATGTTAGGTTAGGTTAGGTTAGGTTGGGTTAGGTTAGGCTAGGTTAGGTGAGGTTAGGTTAGGTTATGTTAGGTTAGGTTAGGTTAGGTTAGGTGAGGTGAGGTTAGGTTAGGTTAGGTTATGTTAGGTTAGGTTACGTTAGCTTAGGTTGGGTTAGGTTAGGTTAGGTTAGGTTAGATGTTAGATGTTAGATTAGATTAGATGTTAGGTTAGGTTAGGTTGGGTTAGGTTAGGTTAGGTTAGGTTAGGTGAGGTGAGGTTAGGTTAGGTTATGTTAGGTTACGTTAGGTTAGCTTAGGTTTA